>NC_083651.1:1072659-1110159 GCF_963576545.1 Limanda limanda
CATGTGTCGGTCTGTTGTTGTGTTCATGTGTCGGTCTGTTGTTGTTTCACTGACACTCACCGTCCTCTTTCCTCCCTCTGCTTTCACTGACTGGTTAGTGGTTGTTGAGGTTCAAGGTAAGGACACACAACACGACACACACATGTACGAGGCATGTTAGTGAAGGACACACAACACAACACACCTCGTTGTGTTTTTTCTCCTCCACTCGGGAAAAATAAAATAGAATTATAATTTAAAGAGTTTCGACATTTTGAAAAACAACGAGGAGACACATGATCTACCAACCAATCAGAGCAGAGTTTCATGTGTGTGTGTTTGTGTGTGTGTGTGTGTGTGTGTGTGTGTGTGTGTGTGTGTGTGTGTGTGTGTGTGTGTGTGTGCGCAGGGGAACGGCCAACAGAGCATGACATTAGGAAGTCTATCCCGGACCACCCCCCCCTCCCAGAAACCACCCAGTCCTCCGAGGGCAGGCAGAGTCGTCTTTGGGTATGTAAGACACACACACACACACACACACACACACACACACACACACCTCGTTATTAACCATAACAAATCAAAGTCATTGTATTCAGTCCAACCTATTGTTCTTCAGCTGATAAACACACAAACAACAACAACCCTTGTCGTGTTGAACACAAACAGGAAGTGAACGCTTTAATAACATCGGAGCTGCTGACTCCTGCAGGTCGATCTACTTCCTGTTTACACCAACATGCACACGCCCACGAAATCGTCACGTGTTGTGTGTTTTCAGGTGTGTTATGTCGCGCTTACACAAATCCTGCAGGTGAACTTTGAGCAGTGACATCACAGCCTCAACCAATAGCAGCAGCGTTTGTGTGGCTGTCACATCCGGCTCCGCCCACATTCAGATGATTCTTCACCTTTGTTCACAAACGAGAGCGGAGATCAATTCAAACACGCTATCTGCCCTCAAATCTGTGATTGTGATATTGATAAATATAAATATATATATTTCTTTACCATTAGCTGTGTGTCTGTTTACATGTGAAATAATAATAATCAGTATTAAATAGTAAAATCAGGAGGAACATGGATCAATGTCCAGACGTGAGAGAAATCAGTCTGAGATAATAAAGATATTTGTGTTGATTGAAAATTAAATCATTGGAACATTAATAAAAAGTAAAAATACATAAATATTAACATAAAAAACCCAAAGAGGAATATATACTCTGTTATTACAGGATAAATAAATTGTGTGACAGAAACAACAATAATAAAACTAGAATGAGGTAAAATCAGGGATTCAAGTTTGATGCTAATGTTTAAAGCTTTGATTCAAAGGAAGTTATTGACTCATATTTCTTCCAGATTGTAAATCGTCCGTCTGAGAATCTGAGAAACACGAGGATATTTAAAAGGAGATTAACGTGCTGTTATAGAGTCGGTGAAAACAGAATGTGTGTGAAGTCGCTCCACTCGTCCTCCTGCGAGTCTCCAACCTGCTGATCCTCCAGCTGCTCGTTCTCCATGAGTCATGGTTCAGAGAGAGAGAGAGAGAGAGAGAGAGAGAGAGAGAGAGAGAGAGAGAGAGAGAGAGAGAGAGAGAGAGAGAGAGTAGAAGGGTGAGAGAACAGAAGCAGCTCAGCAGTTTGTAGGAAGCTGAAGCTGAGCGCCATCTGTCACACACACACACGCGCGCGCACACAAACACACACAAACACACACACACACACACACACACTCTCACAGCAGCGGGTGGGCGTCGTCCTTCTGTCTGGGCGTCGTCCTTTTTGTGTTAAAATCACAGTTCAGGCTGATTAAAGGTTTGACAAATGGACGACATCACAGACACACACACACACACACACACACACACACACACACACACACACACACACACACACACTCACACTTTTCATTCTGAATCGATCTCCGCTCACACGCATGTGAACGAGGTGAAGTCGCCTGCGGAGGTGATTCTGATTTTGAATCCGACTCTTTGTATCTTCGTCTCCGCTCTGGTTGGATTCTGCTTCGTGAAGGGGGAGGAGCTTCACGTCTCTAAAAATAAACTCTGACCTTTAAGATACGACCAGAGCAGATTTCTGTGTTTCTCGTCGGCTCGGCTAATAACAAACGGTTGAGAAGATGTTTATGTTTTTGTGTTGTTGAAATTCAGGATCATTTGTCACATTTTGTTGAATTAAAACTAATTGTGTAGATGCACTGCGTTGACAACACAATATATGATCTGCAGAAGAAGAGCTGCAGCGCCCCCCAGTGGCCCCTGAACACAAGAAGCTCAGATTTAACTCTTATCAAATTTTATGAGAGTGATGGACACTTTAATATTTGAGGAGTTAAATAATAATATTTCTATTTTTGAAGAATTAAATAATCTAGAATGTTAGCGCCCCCCCTCCCCCCCCAGGACCCTGGAGTGACTCATCGTCTCCGTCCAGTAAACCTTGTTTCACCATCACCTCATGTGCAGGAAGAGCTCCCCCTACAGGACCCTGGAGCCAGTGCGCCCCCCTGTGGTGCCCAACCATTATGTCTCCAGCCCCACCAGAAACAATATGGCCCCTGGGCAGCTTCCCAGTCCGGTCCGCAGCGCCACGCTCAACCACCGACCCCGAACCTTCAGGTAGCCGGGGTCAACACGCCGGGGTCAACACGCCGGGGTCAACACGCCGGGGTCAACACGCCGTCGGGAGCGACCTCAGACCTGAACTCAACAAACCGACGCTTTCTGCTTTGCACTCGCATGATGATTTTAATTCAACACATCCGTCAGTCTGATCCAGAGACGTTTTCCCATCCACACGTCCACTCGCTCACTGAGAAGCTTCCACACATCGTCCTGCTGGTTCCTCACATGGACTCTGACATGTTACACACATGTTACCAGGAGGCTGCAGGAGAAGATCCAGAACATGTCCAGAGACACTGACTCAGACATTTGTTTTCACATAGAGAACCTGCAGAACGTGTGAGGAACACGTCAGGAACATGTGAGGAACATGTCACCACAGAAACATGTCAGGATCACGTCACCACAGAAACATGTCAGGAACACGTCACCACAGAAACATGTCAGGAACATGTCACCTAAGGAACATGTCAGGAACATGTCACCTAAGGAACATGTCAGGAACATGTCACGACAGAAACATGTCAGGAACACGTCACCTCAGGAACATGTCTTGAACACGTCACCACAGAAACATGTCAGGAACATGTCACCACAGAAACATGTCAGGAACATGTCACCACAGAAACATGTCAGGAACACGTCACCACAGAAACATGTCAGGAACATGTCACCACAGAAACATGTCAGGAACACGTCACCACAGAAACATGTCAGGAACACGTCACCACAGAAACATGTCAGGAACATGTCAGGAACACGTCACCACAGAAACATGTCAGGAACACGTCACCACAGAAACATGTCAGGAACACGTCACCACAGAAACATGTCAGGAACACGTCACCACAGAAACATGTCAGGAACATGTCACCACAGAAACATGTCAGGAACATGTCACCACAGAAACATGTCAGGAACACGTCACCACAGAAACATGTCAGGAACACGTCACCACAGAAACATGTCAGGAACACGTCACCACAGAAACATGTCAGGAACACGTCACCACAGAAACATGTCAGGAACACGTCACCACAGAAACATGTCAGGAACACGTCACCACAGAAACATGTCAGGAACACGTCACCACAGAAACATGTCAGGAACACGTCACCACAGAAACATGTCAGGAACACGTCACCTCAGGAACATGTGAGGAACACGTCACCACAGAAACATGTCACCACAGAAACATGTCAGGAACACGTCACCACAGAAACATGTCAGGAACACGTCACCTCAGGAACATGTCAGGAACATGCCACCACAGAAACATGTCAGGAACACGTCACCACAGAAACATGTCAGGAACACGTCACCACAGAAACATGTCAGGAACACGTCACCACAGAAACATGTCAGGAACACGTCACCTCAGGAACATGTGAGGAACACGTCACCACAGAAACATGTCACCACAGAAACATGTCAGGAACATGTCACCACAGAAACATGTCAGGAACACGTCACCACAGAAACATGTCAGGAACACGTCACCACAGAAACATGTCAGGAACACGTCACCACAGAAACATGTCAGGAACACGTCACCACAGAAACATGTCAGGAACACGTCACCACAGAAACATGTCAGGAACACGTCACCACAGAAACATGTCAGGAACACGTCACCACAGAAACATGTCAGGAACACGTCACCACAGAAACATGTCAGGAACACGTCACCTCAGGAACATGTGAGGAACACGTCACCACAGAAACATGTCACCACAGAAACATGTCAGGAACACGTCACCACAGAAACATGTCAGGAACACGTCACCTCAGGAACATGTCAGGAACATGCCACCACAGAAACATGTCAGGAACACGTCACCACAGAAACATGTCAGGAACACGTCACCACAGAAACATGTCAGGAACATGTCACCTAAGGAACACGTCAGGAACATGTCAGGAACACGTCACCTCAGGAACATGTCAGGAACATGCCACCACAGAAACATGTCAGGAACACGTCACCACAGAAACATGTCAGGAACACGTCACCACAGAAACATGTCAGGAACATGAGAGGAACATGTCACCTCAGGAACATGTCAGGAACACGTCAGGAACACGTGAGGAACATGTGAGGAACATGTCACCTCAGGAACATGTCAGGAACATGTGAGGAACACGTCAGGAACATGTGAGGACCTCAGCTCATGGAAGATTAGAAACAGGTTTTATTTCTGACCTTCTTCTAAACAGTTTCCGAACTAGCCTGACGGATGTGGTGAACAAACCTTGAAATGCAAAATAACAATTTGTAGGATTTTCCATCGTTTTTCTTCTGGCTTCATCTCACGCCTGTGCTCCGGCTCCCTCTGCTGGTCGGGGTTTGCTCTGCGGTTGATTCAGCTGTCATTAGTGTTTTTAATGATAAAACTAAAATGATCACAATGAGTGAACATTTAAAGATTATTAACCACAAATGTGTTAAACAGGAACGATGTTCAGAGAGAGAACATCATGGCTGGTCAACCACAGAGGACGCACCTCATTACACATTGTTTTTATTTCATTTGGAAACAACAACAATAGACTGGTTCTGTTTCTCTGTCAGTGATGATGATTTTGGTTTAAGTAAAGTCAGAAGAAGCGTCTTCACATTTTAACATCTTTCTTCTCCGTCATCCTCTCGTCCAATCAGCAGCATGGTCACTGTCACTCCGGAGCTTTCAGCCAATCAGATTCTGTGTTTGCAGCTTTTCATCGTTTCATTGCTTCTTTGCAAACGTCGACTCGCCGATGATCTTCATGACGCCTCCATGTCGCCGCTCTGCGATTTCTCTGCTTCCTGTGTGTGTCTCTGTGTGTGTGTGTGTGTGTCTGTGTGTGTGTGTGTGTGTCTGTGTGTGTCTGTCTCTCTGTGTGTCTGTGTGTGTCTGTCTGTCTGTTTGTCTGTGTGTGTCTGTCTCTCTGTGTGTCTGTGTGTGTCTGTCTCTCTATGTGTCTGTGTGTGTCTGTCTCTCTGTGTGTCTGTGTGTGTCTGTCTCTCTGTGTGTCTGTGTGTGTCTGTCTCTCTGTGTGTGTGTCTGTCTGTTTGTCTGTGTGTGTCTGTCTCTCTGTGTGTCTGTGTGTGTCTGTCTGTCTGTGTGTGTCTCGGTCTGTGTGTCTGTCTCTCTGTGTGTCTCTCTGTGTGTCTGTCTTTGTGTGTGTGGCTGTCTCTCAGTCTGTGTGTGTGTGGCTGTCTGTGTGTGTCTGTCTCTCTGTGTGTCTGTGTGTGTCTGTCTCTCTATGTGTCTGTGTGTGTCTGTCTCTCTATGTGTCTGTGTGTGTGTGTCTCTCTGTGTGTCTGTGTGTGTCTGTCTGTCTGTGTGTGTCTCGGTCTGTGTGTCTGTCTCTCTGTGTGTCTCTCTGTGTGTCTGTCTTTGTGTGTGTGGCTGTCTCTCAGTCTGTGTGTGTGTGGCTGTCTGTGTGTGTCTGTCTCTCTGTGTGTCTGTGTGTGTCTGTCTCTCTATGTGTCTGTGTGTGTCTGTCTCTCTGTGTGTCTGTGTGTGTCTTTGTCTGTCTGTGTGTGTCTGTCTCTCTGTGTGTCTGTGTGTGTCTGTCTCTCTGTGTGTCTGTGTGTGTCTGTCTCTCTGTGTGTCTGTGTGTGTCTGTCTCTCTGTGTGTCTGAGTGTGTCTGTCTCTCTGTGTGTCTGTGTGTGTCTGTCTCTCTGTGTGTCTGTGTGTGTCTGTCTCTCTGTGTGTCTGAGTGTGTCTGTCTCTCTGTGTGTCTGTGTGTGTCTGTCTCTCTGTGTGTCTGAGTGTGTCTGTCTCTCTGTGTGTCTGTGTGTGTCTGTTTGTCTGTGTGTGTCTCGGTCTGTGTGTCCGTGTGTCTGTCTCTCTGTGTCTCTCTCTGTGTGTCTGTCTTTGTGTGTGTGGCTGTCTCTCAGTCTGTGTGTGTGTGTCTGTCTCTCTGTGTGTGTCTGTCTCTGTGTGTGTCTGTCTTTGAGGACAAGGTTCAGTCTGTAGGATTTTCAAAGCAAAGCAGAAACGTGAAGCCATGTTTATTTTCAGTCTGTGGCTCCTAAGTTCAGGATGTCACTAAATCCTTCACACTGGACCTTTAATGTCTAAACAATGTTTGTGTCTGAAAAATTTAATATTCAGTAGTGAGTGTGTGTGTGTGTGTGTGTGTGTGTGTGTGTGTGTGTGTGTGTGTGTGTGTGTGTGTGTGTGTGTGTGTGTGTGTGTGTAGTGGCAGCAGTGGTGGCAGTCACTTCAGCAGCTGCAGTCGAAGCAGCAGCAGAGAAAACAGTGGCAGCGGCTGTGTGGGCGTTCCCATCGCCGTGCCGACGCCCTCCCCACCCTCCACCTTCCCAGGTAACACACACACACACAGACACACACACACACACACACATCATGTATTGATCTGTAAATTGAGTCGTTATCTGAGTTTTATTGGTTATTTATTAGATTTTTATTTCAGTTTGTTGCATTATTGTTTGTCAGGTTTTTGTGTGTGAGTTAGATTGTGTGTTGTTGTTGTGTTACTATGATGTGTTGAGATCCTAATAAATGAAATGATGAATTTATTTCTCATTTCTTTTCTTCTCTATATTTACCTTGTGTCGTTTTTATTGATAATTTGATTAAATTTAAGCCTCATAAACAATCGGTTGTTTGGATGTGATGAAAATCTTTGTAAGTTTTATTATTTCTCTCTTGAACTTTCCGTCTTTACTTCCTGAAGTTTCTCCGACTGCTGGACCAGCTAGCTCCTCCTCCACCGCTCCTAACTCCTCCCCCTCCCCGACTCCGTCCTCCTTCTCCTCCTCCTCCTCCTCCACCACAACCCTCACACAACCCAGCGCACCCCTGCAGCCCAGCCCCCCTTCACAACCAGCGGACCCCCCCCCTCAGTCCACCGCACCCTCCAGCACCCCCCCCCTCTCTCACCCCTCGTCTGAGCTCCAGTCTGGAGAAGAGTCTCCTCTTCTTCCTCCTGCCCCTCCTCCTCCTCCTCCTCCTCTGTCCTCCTCCTCCTCACCTGCTGAAGGTGAGTTTGTCCAACACCTCCTCCGTCGTCCACCTCACAAAGTCCCGCCCCCTCCCAGCGTGTCTTAGCTCCTCCGTCTTCTTCTGTTCAACCCGAGAGACAAAAGAGTCGATTCTCAAAGACTCGTATTAATCAATTTTATATAAACTTCTAACAACATTAACAAGAATCACATGAAAGACTCAGGTGTGTTGAAAGTTCACCGGTGTGACCGACTCTGGTCAGTGTGACGTCCAATAGGAACGAGGCCCTGAGCAGCAGGGGCGGGGTCAATGGAGGTAATGTATGTTCGATCCCTGAGCCTGATGCAGTGGAGGAAGTTTCCCTCACTCTTGTTTCCCTGAATACAAACAAGTTTCAACATGTGAACGTGACCGAGCCGAGTCTCATTTAAAAATCAAATATGTATTAGTTAACGTGACACAGACATTCTCAGCTCAGGTGATTTTTAACAGTCATGAAACCTGTTGTAAAGAAAATGTGTAAACAGAAAACTGTGAACAAGCTCAAAGCAGTTGTTTTCTGAACGTGTTGGTTCCACCTCCAGGATTCAGTTTGCTCAAGAGGATTTAAACCTCAATGAAAACTCCACTCAGTGTTTACCCCCCCCCCCAACATGTGATTTGGATCTGTACCAGACGACTCACAGATATCAGATATGATGACACGTCTGTGTAGCGATGAATCTTATCAACACTGTTAAAGGACGTCACAGAGACACGAGTTGTGACGAGTTGTTCTCGACTCTGGTCTCAGGTCCGATGGTTCCTCAGTTCTACAGCATGAACCGACCTCCGCCACGACACCAGACTGCACAGGTGGGCGGGTCGCTGCCTTACCGCCGCCCCCCCTCTGTGACGGACCAGCCCATCACAGCAGAGAACCACGTCAACGGGGGGGGCTGCTACAACCAAAGCCCGGGTAAGTGGGAGGAGTCTGACGACCACAGGGTGAAGCTGGAAAAAACTTCAGTTGTGTGGACACAGTTTAAAAACATGTGTGTTGGTTGTGTTGATGAACTCAGATCCTTGTGTGTCTGCAGCCTCCCCCCCGCCTCCATCCCTCCTGCAGTTCACCCCTCAGCTGCCGCTCATGGGGTTCGTTGCTCGAGTTCAGGAGTCCAGTGAGTACTGTGATGTCTTAGTGTCAACTCGTTTCTGGCCTGTAGGTGGAGCAGTGAAACCAAGATGACGACAGGTTTAATTTAACTAAAATATCTCAGAGAGAAACGCTGCCATCTTGTGGTGATGACTAGGGTTGCAAAATTCCGGGAATATTCAAAGTTGGAAACTTTCCATGGGAATTAATGGGAATTAACGGGAATATACGGGAATTAACGGGAATAAACTGGAAATGTTGTGGGTAATTTATACTAACTGTATTTACCTTGTCATATACAGACATAAATATAAACATTTTGTTGTGTCATAGGCTGATTTGAGCCCTGAGGAAACTTTGGGCACTTGACTATATGCTTCTGCATCGTTGTGTCATTCTTAACATAGGTCTTTGCACAGTATTTGCAAATGTACACAGCCTTTCCTTCTACATTGGATGAGGTGAAATGTCTCCACACATGAGAGAGTGCACGTGGCATTGTTCTGTAGAATAAGATGAGAAAAAAGTTTGTAAAAAAACACTAATGCAATGCCAGAGATATAAATAGTTAGTCAAACAATTGGAATCGTCTGTAAACATATTTTACAATTGATGGATAAATGAATGGAAATAGTCTAGATGAACAGATGAACAATCCTCAATCAGCATGCTAATATATTTCCCCAGTAATATCATGGAAACTTACCTGACTAGTCCTTCACTCTACAGCAGGCCTCAGTAGCCCTGCTGTAGAGTGAAGCATGCTGGGAGTTATCTGTGCATGTGATGGAAGAATGACCAGTGGAGGGTTGAAACTCAACGTTCCATACATCTTTAAAATAGAGTTTTGAATGATGTTCTTATTGCTCAGTGTTTAATTTGCGTATTTTATTTTTTTTCAAAATTCCCAAAATTCCCGACCTAAACTTCCCATGGAAAGTTTCCGGAAAGTTTTCGGAAATTTACCGGAAACTTTCCGCCCCTTTGCAACCCTAGTGATGACGTCATTTACAGTCACGGTCTGTGCAGTGGTGACATAATCCCGCCCATAGATGCTCTCAACCAATCAGGAGTCAGTATCGTCTCAGCCTGTTTTCATATCATCAAATAAATAAATAAATAAACATCAGAGAGATGAGAACGACCTGAAGTTACAGAAACAACTTTGACAAACATTTATTTAACGTCTACTTTGATGTTTTAGTTTGGTGATGTCCCATCTGCTAACATGGAGGAGGAGGGTTTATATTACCTCGACTGCAGGCAGCCACCAGGGGGCGATCTAGATGACTTGTCTCAGCGTTTTAGAGCCGTCATGTCGTCCATCTTTGTTCACTATGATCCAGATCTGTGATTGGTTGATATTGACCCTCAACGCATCTGATCCACAGTTTCAGACGCCCCTCCCACTCCGGCTGCTGAGAACCAATCATGGCCTGAGGAGCTCCTGCCGACTCCTCAGCCAATGGAAGACGGACATGAAGAGGACTCGGCAGCGGGGGAGTACAGCGACCCGTACACTGAGGACGACCCAGCGTGGGCCCCGAGAAGCTACCTGGAGAAAGGTAACGGGACCCCCGACATGGTAACACTGCATCCATGAAACCGTCAGAGACGCCCGGGCCTGAAGCTGGTTTAAGATCCAGAACATTTTCATTATGGATCAATCTCCTGATTATGTTTTCAATTCATCGATTTGTCGCTTTTGTCTGTAAAATGTCAGAAAATGCTAAAAAGCTAAAAAAAAATCGTTTTGTTGTGTTTATCGCCCTCTAGTGGTGGCCATCTATGACTACACAGCTGACAAGGAGGACGAGCTGTCGTTCCAGGAAGGAGGGATCATCTACGTGGTCAGGAAGAACGAGGACGGCTGGTTCGAAGGCGTGATGAACGCCACCACCGGCCTCTTCCCCGGGAACTACGTGGAGTCCATCATGCACTACGCCGACTGAAGAGAGAGAAGAAGAGCGTCGGTCGTCCTGTTCCGTCCTGAGGAGAATTATCATTTCTGTTTTGGCTCCTTTTGATCCACAATCACAAGCAGATGGAAGTTGGTGAAAAGAGACGTGATATTTTATTGTGAGTCTACGTCGGGTCCGTCTCCAGCTGCTGTGGAGACGTGGACGTAGCGGAAGGCGTCCACGTCTCCACAGGAGAAGATCGCACTCATCCGACCTGCAGCCGTCTGTTAGAACAAGAAGCATCAACTTCATGTTGTTGGAAGTTGAGTTTTTAAATTGAGTTTTATTATGATCAGAAGAAGTTCATTCAGCACCAAATTTATTTTCTTGAAAACACAAAATAATTTTCGTCTGTTTTTGCAACCAGTTCATATCTAACGTATGCATTAGAAGCTGTTTATTAGGAATTCAGTATCAAACGTTCTGTCTCTTCTCCGCTTCTATCACTTCTTTTCTTCTTCTGAGGTTAGCATGCTAACCAGCTAGCCTCGGCCCGTCTGCTTTGTCTGATCCCTGAGTTTAAATCACAGAACGAGAGGAAGCTACGCAAAGGACACGTTTGCACTGAACACTGAAACCGAACATTTCTGTTTTGCTCAAATCACTTTGAATTCCCGCTTCTGGCCTTTTCTTGTTTTTGGTGTAATTGGAGCATGTTCCTGTTGAGCTGCAGAAGAGCCGTGGTCTCTGGGCCTGAAACGTACGTACGCCATTTCTCACGCAAAGGCTGGGATTTATAAAAACTTGACGGGAAAATGTGCGTATTTCCAAGCAAACTCTGACCCATGCGTAGGAACACTTTGGAGACAGGAAAGTTGGGATTTATGGTTGAAAGTGGGCGTGTGGAGGGCGGACTTGAAGGCAGATCCACGCATTGTTTTATAAATGCGACGTCTGGAGTTTCGGCTGCAGCTTCTTCATTTCAAGATTTAGAAGCTGCTGCCACACGGATACATCACGCCAACATGAATAAATAATACATACAGCAGCGGGATTTTCAAAAATAAAAGCCCCAGACGGTTGTAGGACCAGGAAGCTTGAATATGTACGACACAAACTTACCACAACAATAAAAACTGCCACATAGACTGAAATCTGTGGTTCAGGTCTATTCACATCCACACTGAGTTTTTTTTCTCACATGAGAATTGACGACACGCACACAAAAAGTTGTTGATTTTATTATATATTTTAATACAGAAATGTGTCTCAAACAGAACATGTACAATATGTACAAATGTTATCTCCAGCCCTCCCACCTGAGCTGGAGCTTCCTGGAGGAGGAGCTGAGGACGGTGGACTCACGTCCTCCTGCTCCTCACGTGGGACATGATGTAGTTGGACTTCTTGGTCAGGCTCAGCTGAGTTTTCACATCTTTAACCTGAATCCTCAACAAACGCAGCTCTGTGTGCAGCTCGTTGATTTCTTTAATCATAGAGACGTTCTCCTTGTTGATCCTGGTGTAGATCTTCTGATGTTCCTCAGCAGAGTTGGCCAGCTTCATCTTGAGACTGTTGATGGTCCTCTCCAGACAGTCCCGCTGGCGGTACACGGCCCGGTGAGCATCTCTGTCCACGTTGCTGATCTCCTGCCTTTCAGTCTGTGACACGTAGCGGGCGTAGATCCTCAGCAGGCTGTCCTTCAGCTTCTTGGGCTCTTGGATGAAGTCCACACAGTTATGGAGGTCTGCCTTGAGCCGCTGAAGGTGTGTCTCCAGATTTTTCATTTTCTGGATCTCATTGTGCAGCTCTGTCCCTTCTGCTTTGAGCTTGAGCCTCAGGTCGGAGGTGATCAGGGTCAGAGTGTTGCAGTTGTTGCCCGTGAGCCGCAGCTTCTCCTGCAGCTGTCCGATGCTCTCCCTCTTCTCCCTGATCTCCTCTTGTTGAGGCTCGAACTGCTTCTTCAACTCGCTGAACTTCAGATCATGAATAAACCTCAAACCCTCCAGTTCTTGGTTCTTCTGATTCAAGCATAAGATCTCTCCATCCTTCTCCTGGCTGGTCTTTGCGTTCTGCTCCTTCAGGTCCTCGATCTCACTCTGCTGTGAGCGGGACAAACCCATCAGCTGCTGCTTCTCCTGCTTCAACTGGAACATCTCGGTGCCCTTCTCATCAGAATGCTTCTGAAACTTTGAGAACCTTCGAGTCATGATGGTCATCTCCGCCTTCAGTTTGATGTTTGCCTCTTTCTCTGTTTGCACTTTCTTCTCAGTCCTGAGTTTGATCTCGTGGATCTTCTTCACCTCGTCTTCCTCTGTATGCTTCAGGATCTCTTTAAAGTCGTGGGTCTGCTGCTCCGCCTCCTCCAGACACTGGGCCAGCTGCTGAGTCTTCTCCTGCAGCTTGGCCTCGCTGATCTGGATCAGCTTCTCCAGGGTTTGGATCCTGTTGTCTCTGGCCTCCAGCTGCAGCTGGTTCTCCTCCTGCAGACACTGATGCTGAGCCGTGCACACGTTCTGAGCGTCCGTCGCTTCAACAGCAGGTAACGGTTTCTCTGCCCGAGGAAGCTGCTCGTTGGCGTCTCTCAGGTTGTCCGGCTCTCTTTTCTTCCCCGGACGCCGGGTCTGCATCTTCTTATTCTCGGCGGAGAGATATTTATTCTGGTGTGATAGAAAGATCTTGTCTTCGGTCTCAGTCTCCAGCCGGGTCGTGAGCTCTCGGATCTTCTTTTCCTGGCATGCCAGAGCTTTCTTTAGTTGCCGGAGCTCAGATTTCAACGTCTCCATGTTAGCATTGGACCCATTAGCATTGGTGATCACCATGGTCCATCACTCTCAGCACCGGCCTGTGTTCCTGAGAACTGCTGAGCCGCTGAATCTCCTGTTTGTTTTCATGGAGCTGGAAGCTGAAGTCCAGGTGACCCTCGAACCTTTGATCTTTCTAAAGCACCTTGAGCGTCTTTGTGTCTATGATGCAGTCTGTGATTTCTAGTTCCCTTTGATCCCCCCCCCCACCAGAGCACCTCAGGGTTAAGTGCCTTGCTCAGCGGCAAAATGACAACAGCCAAAGGGATTGAACTCACAAACTTACTGTATTCCATTTGAAAGCCCAGATCCCAAACCACCAGACCACCACCTAATTAACCTTTAACTTCCTGTTACATCACAGGTCAAAGTGCAACATAGTAAAAACAAACAGAAAATGATATGAGCTTACCTTTCTTCTCTTTAAATAAATGATAAGGCTTCAAAACTTGCAGGAGCCAGAACAAACACAGTGTAAAGCTGTAACTGTACATTCAAACATTAAAGGGATTCGTCCTTTATTCTAAATAAATGTTTAGAATGTTAAAGAACACACTGATGTGATGCCCCCCCCCTCCTTGAAAACAAACAGAAATCAGAGAGTTGATGGATGAACGTGTGGTGAAGTGCGGTACTGCAGCTGAAGAGGTCTGGCTGGATGCTGATTGGTCGTCAGCTCTGCAGAACAGAAACATCTTCAGCTTCGTGTTGGGTTGTTTTTATAAATGAAGTTTTTTCTGTTGTCCAAGCTGTGAAATTTGTTGTGTGACTGAAACCAAAGTAAAAATAATAATAGTGTTCAGTCAGAATGTTTTGCCGTCGTGGTGAAACTCAAACATTAACACGTCACTGGTGTAGAAGCTGATTCTCATCCCGCTGCTTCCCTCAGTGACCGGTGATTAACAACTCACATTTATTTACACACATTTGAAGTCGAGCCTTTTTGATTTTCCTGCCTCAGTGTGTCGTGAAGTGCAGCTCAACACACCCCCTGGTGGACATGTCGACTCAACACACCCCCTGGTGGACATGTCGACTCAACACCCCCCCCTGGTGGACATGTGTCGGACCTGCTGCCAGTGCTGAAGTTTACAGTGTTTGCCTGCATGATGATATTTAACTGACTTTCATCTTCTGTTGGTTGTTTGTATTTATTATTTTTATACTTTGACCAAGATGCTTTAATGTTTGAAGCGGATGTGTTGAGGATTGTGGTTGTTGTTGCCATTTAAGATAAAGGGGATATTTTTGTGCCATAATTGTGTGTGTGTGCGTGTGTGTGTGTGTGTCTGTGAGAACTTAACCCAAATCTCCCCTCGTGGACTCTTGTGGACTCAGGTGATGATGGTCTTTGCTTTGTGTGAACTTTCCCTTTAACCAGTGGACTCATGTTGATTTGGAGGTTGAATCTCATCAGGACCAGAAATAATGAGTTTCATCCTGAAAAACAGTTTTACTTCAGTTGTCAAACACCAACATTTATTTGTTTTCAGGGTGAATATGAGTTTAAAAAACTACTTACAATTACTTCTTAGTAAAAACTTGAGGTATAAATGTGAAAATACAGTTTCTCCTTCAGTTATGTTGACGTTAATATTATCTGCTGTTTATGATATTACATAAAATGTAAGTGTTTAATGATTGAAAGAAGTGATGTTCAACTGGAGTTTTGTTTAGTGTTTGAACATAAACATGTTTGTATCTCAGTCGAGCTCACATCTCCATCAACAGTTCATTAAAGCAACATTATGTCCTGGTACAGAACATGATTTATAGAACCACACTGAAGGAACTCAGGCCTCGTTCACCAATATCTACTTATGAATTCCATGTGTTGGTAAGTGTGTGTTCCAGTTGATACCAGGAGAAAGTCTTATAAGTGAAGTAAAAAGAGTTTGATCTCAGTCAAAATAAAACATTGGTGACAATATTCGTAAAACTGCATGAGAGTTTTAAACAGATTTTTTTCTTCTTAAGAACGGTTGATGAATGAGGCTCATTGATCTTTTGTTTTGGTTTTTATTGGTCCGAAGTTGGTAAAAACATTCCAGCCCAGTGTGAAGAATCAAATGAATATATGAATATTTTGAATCATTATAAAATTTAGAAGAAGCTATTTTTTAATCCTTATTCTTTCAACTTAAATCACAGTTATTCTGAAATAAAATTATTGGTATTATAAATGATCTCAAATTGCAACTTGATAAATACTTTGTGAAATAATCTGGAATGTGTTGAAATGAATACTTTTATTACTTGTATGTAGAAAATACTATTAAACATTTATTAAACTAACAAAAATAATTCCCCTCAAACTTTGTCATAGTTCAAGAATCCAAATAAAACACATGCGCATGAATTAAAGTAAAATGTTTGGTATCATTAAAAATTGTAAAATCATTTTTTCAAAAATAAACATCTGCACATATTTATTTTAATAAACAATCCTCACATAATTAATTAAAATATAATATGTCATTGCTGATTTGTTGAATCACCTCAAATCTTTAAGGTACAAATATAAAAATCGCTGTTATTGATTTCAACCGTTACAGAGGAAGTCACGCCTCCATCCTGCCTCTGATTGGTCAGATTCACAGAAGACCGTCGAGGTCAGCCAATAGAGGCGGATCTCCTGTAGAACCCGGAAGGATGAGCTTACTACGCCACCCACAATGCAGTGCGTGATACGGTTCAAACCCCGCTGCTAACGGAGCCTCGTGTTCGTGACGGTTATTGAGCGCGTTCACGGTGCGTCACAGGTCGGTGCGTGACGGTGCGTTAGACGTATGTCGTCACCGAGCGGCTTCCGGTGGATTCATCCCGCAGACTCGTCCCGCTCCGTCATGTCCGCTCCGCCGCTAGCCGCTAGCTGCTAGGCTAAGCTAACTCTCTGCTAACGCGTGTGATGGTTCCCAGCTCGTAGTTCGCGGGATCACTTGTGTTCGGGATTTTCTCTGCGTGCTTCCGGGATGACTCAGTAGAACCCCGCTCCCCCCCCCCCCCCCCCCCCCCCGCGGAGCCATGACGCTGGCCCCCAAGGAGCTGTCCAACCTGCTGGGCATCATCTCGGAGGAGGCGAGCACCAACAGCTTCGAGTCTCTGTCCACGCACTTCCACCACCACTTCGGCCGGGCGGAGCACTTCCGGGTGGGCTCGGTTCTGGTGATGCTGCTCCAGCAGCCGGACCTGCTGCCCAGCTCCCCCCAGCGGCTCACCGCGCTCTACCTGCTGTGGGAGATGTACCGGACCGAGCCGCTGGCAGCGAACCCCTTCGCCGCCGTGTTCGCCCACCTGCTGGACCCGGAGCCGGCCGGGGACGAGCCGGAGAAGCTGCTGTCCGGTACGTGCTGCCCCGGGGGGACGAGGGGGGGGGGACATGTCCAAGCTCCAGGTTCAGGGTTAGATTAGGGTGAGGTGTAAGCTAGGTTCAGGTTGGGGTTAGTTCACAAGCTCTAGTCTCGGTTAGGTTCCAGTTGGGTCCAGTTGGGTTCCAGTAGGTTCCGGTTGGGTTCCAGCTGGGTTCCAGTTAGGTTCCGGTTGGGTCCAGTTGGGTTCCAGTTGGGTTCCGGTTGGGTTCCGGTTAGTTTCCAGTTGAGTTCCAGCTGGGTTCCAGTTGGGTTCCGGTTGGGTCCAGTTGTGTCCCGGTTGGGTTCCGGTTGGGTTCCTGTTGGGTTCCAGTAAGGTTCCTGTTGGGTCCAGTAAGGTTCCAGTTGTGTTCCAGTAAGGTTCCTGTTGGGTCCAGTTGGGTTCCAGTTGTGTTCCTGTTGGGTTCCAGTTGGGTCCAGCTGGGTTCAGGTTGTGTTCCAGTTGGTTCCAGTTGGGTTCCAGTTGTGTTCCGGTTGGGTCCAGTTGGGTCCAGCTGGGTTCAGGTTGTGTTCCAGTTGGTTCCAGTTGGGTTCCAGTTGTGTTCCGGTTGGGTCCAGTTGGGTCCGGTTGTGTTCCGGTTGGGTCCAGTTGGTTCCAGTTGTGTTCCGGTTGGGTCCAGTTGGGTTCCGGTTGGTTCCAGTTGGGTCCAGTTGGGGTCCAGTTGTGTTCCGGTTGTGTTCACAATCTCAGTTAAACTTATTAAAGGTGCAAGATGCCTTTGCAGCAGTACAGATGTTTCCACACATGAGCTCTGTGAGATGTTGTCCTGACATGTTGTGTAGTTAGTGTGTGCAGCAGCAGGTTGTTTCTACACATGTTGTGTAGTTAGTGTGTGTGCAGCAGCAGGTTGTTTCTACACATGTTGTGTAGTTAGTGTGTGCAGCAGCAGCAGGTTGTTTCTACACATGTTGTGTAGTTAGTGTGTGCAGCAGCAGCAGCAGGTTGTTTCTACACATGTTGTGTAGTTAGTGTGTGCAGCAGCAGCAGGTTGTTGACTCGTTCACAACAACAGGCGAGGGGCGGAGCCTGTAGAGCAGCAGGAGACAGGACAACCTTCAGAACATTCAGGAACATGTCTGGAGTCCAGCTCATGTCTCACAGCAGCTGCTGATCCTTGACCTCAGTTGACACCAGTTCTCTGACATGTATGTGTTCTCTGACATGTATGTGCTTCCTGACATGTATGTGTTTTCTGACCTGTGACCTCCAGGCTTCCTGCCGCCCATCACGCAGCCGGAGAAGTTCTTCCTGTCGCAGCTGATGCTGGCGCCGCCTCGGGACCTCTTCAAGAAGACGCCCCGGCAGGTGTCCTGCATGGACGTGGGCAACATGCCTCAGTCCATCGACATCAGCGGACTGCAGCTGGCGCTCGCAGGTGAGCCCCCCCCCCCCCCAGGAGGAGGTCCCTGGTTCACAGGCTCTGATCCCAGATGAACCAGATGTGTTTGTACTGGTGTCGTGGTTTATCTGATCGCTCGTGTTAGTTTAAAATAATATCTTGAGTCTTGATATTTAATAATTTGACCCTTACCTTAATAAAGATAATGTGTGTGTGTTGCAGAGCGTCAGTCGGAGCTGCCCACTCAGAGCAAGGCCAGCTTCCCCAGCATCCTGAACGACCCGGATCCAGACTCGTCCAACTCGGGCTTCGACAGCTCGGTGGCCAATCAGATCATCGAGTCGCTGGTCACGGGGCCCCGCCCCCCACTGGAGAGTGAGTGTCAACTGAGTTCAATCAAACTTTGGCTTCTGTTCCAGGGTTAAGTTGTTAAAAAGAAAACAAACTCAGATTCGATTTACAGCCTTAATGTTAGTGTTCTACACACAGACACACACACACACACACACACACACACAGACACACACAGACACACACACACATTATGAATGTTTCAGGTCAGGGATCATGTTTCATCCTACAGACGGTCACTGATTCAGTATCTGGTTCAGTAGCTGGTTCAGTAGCTGGTTCAGTAACTGGTTCAGTGTCTGGTTCAGTAGCTGGCTGGTTCAGTATCTGGTTCAGTAGCTGGTTCAGTAGCTGGTTCAGTAACTGGTTCAGTGTCTGGTTCAGTAACTGATTCAGTAACTGGTTCAGTAACTGGTTCAGTAGCTGGTTCAGTATCTGGTTCAGTATCTGGTTCAGTATCTGGTTCAGTAGCTGGTTCAGTAGCTGGTTCAGTAACTGGTTCAGTGTCTGGTTCAGTAACTGGTTCAGTAGCTGGTTCAGTAGCTGGTTCAGTAACTGGTTCAGTATCTGGTTCAGTATCTGGTTCAGTATCTGGTTCAGTATCTGGTTCAGTAACTGGTTCAGTAGCTGGTTCAGTATCTGGTTCAGTATCTGGTTCAGTATCTGGTTCAGTAACTGGTTCAGTAGCTGGTTCAGTATCTGGTTCAGTATCTGGTTCAGTATCTGGTTCAGTATCTGGTTCAGTATCTGGTTCAGTAACTGGTTCAGTGTCTGGTTCAGTAGCTGGTTCAGTATCTGGTTCAGTAGCTGGTTCAGTAGCTGGTTCAGTATCTGGTTCAGTATCTGGTTCAGTATCTGGTTCAGTAACTGGTTCAGTATCTGGTTCAGTAACGTGCTCCCGACCTGTTGATGGTAACTTTCAGTGATTTTGAACGTGGTCGTCGTGGCGACGTGTCTCTGTCCTCAGGTCACTTCCGCCCCGAGTTCATCCGACCGCCGCCGCCGCTCCACGTGTGCGAGGACGAGCTGGCGTGGCTGAACCCGACGGAGCCGGACCACAGCGTGCAGTGGGACCGCTCCATGTGCGTGAAGAACAGCACGGGCGTGGAAATCAAACGCATCATGTCCAAGGCCTTCAAGAGTCCTCTGTCCGCCCAGCAGCAGTCCCAGGTGTGTGTCCCTCCCTCTCTCTCCCTCCCTCTCTCTCCCTCTCCCTCTCTGTCTCCCTCTCCCTCTCTCTCTCCCTCTCCCTCCCTCTCTCTCTTCCTCCCAAGGAACGTTTCTTTGTAGTGTAACTGTTGGATCCTTCTCTCTCTCTTAAGGCGGGCTCATGCTTCTGTGTTTTCACGGGCCCGGAGACGCAGGAGCCCTTCCGGGCCCCTCACGTTCCTTCCTACGTGCTTACGTGCGTCGGCCAATTTTTCTAACTAGACGGCAAAGCTCCGCAAGCGTCACCCGGCCGCGAGGGCTGTGATTGGTCAGCTGACTACATCATTTCCGGAGTCGCATTTCCGGTTGATGCCCGGAAACCACGGAAGATTTAGAAGAACGAATATGGACCAGATAGAAGCGCACTTGGCAGAAGAGATCCGACACTATGTCCACTAGTAGAACCCGTCACTTTTTCCGCCAGAAAAAGGCTCTGCGGAGCCGCCGTGGCGATGTAAATAAATCGCTCTTCTTCGTGCAACACATGAAGAAGAGCCGACTTCGACAAAAAACATTACTGCGCCTAGTGTTCTGGCGGGGAATTGCATGGCAACACGCGCAACGGTTGGAGAACCATGAATGAGAACGAGTCCTGCGTTACAGCTGCGTGCCTGCGGGCCCCTGACGACGCAGAAGCATGCGCCGGCCTTTACTCTCTCTCTCTCTGTCTCTGTCTCTGTCTCTGTCTCTGTCTCTGTCTCTGTCTCTGTCTCTCTCTCTCTCTCTCTCTCTCTCCCTCCCAAGGAACTTGAAAATGACTTCTGCAGATGTGTTGTTTACGTTTCTTTGTAGCAAACAAACTGTTGGATCCTTCCTCTCTCTCTCCCTCTCCCTCTCTCCCTCTCCCTCTCTCTCTCCCTCTCTCTCTCCCTCTCTCTCCCTCTCCCTCTCTCTCCCTCTCCCTCTCCCTCTCCCTCTCCCTCTCCCTCTCTCCCTCTCCCTCTCCCTCTCCCTCTCCCTCTCCCTCTCCCTCTCCCTCTCCCTCTCCCTCTCTCTCTCCCTCTCTCTCCCTCTCTCTATGTCTCCCTCTCTCTCCCTCTCCCTCTCCCTCTCCCTCTCCCTCTCCCTCTCCCTCTCTCCCTCTCCCTCTCCCTCTCCCTCTCCCTCTCCCTCTCCCTCTCCCTCTCTCTCTCTCTCTCTCTCTCTCTCTCTCTCTCTCTCTCTCCCTCTCCCTCTCTCCCTCTCTCTCTCCCTCTCTCTATGTCTCTCTCTCTCTCTCCCTCCCTCCCTCCCTCCCTCCCAAGGAACTTGAAAATGACTTCTGCAGATGTGTTGTTTACGTTTCTTTGTAGTGTAACTGTTGGATCCTTCCTCTCTCTCTCCCTCTCCCTCTCCCCCTCTCTCTCTCTGTCTCCCTCTCCCTCCCTCTCTCTCTCCCCCTCTCCCTCTCCCTCTCTCTCCCCCCTGCAGCTGCTGGCCGAGCTGGAGAAGGACCTGAAGCTGGTCTATCACATCGGCTTGTCTCCAGCGAAGCTCCCTGACCTGGTGGAGAACAACCCCCTGGTGGCCATCGAGATGCTGCTGAAGCTGATGCAGAGTTCTCAGATCACAGAGTACTTCTCCGTGCTCGTCAACATGGACATGTCCCTGCACTCCATGGAGGTGGTGAACAGGTGCGTCCGTCCCCCCCCCGACGTCCTGCAGCTCAGCAGTGTGTCCTCGGGCAATATGTATAAACATGATACTAATGTTTAAGCTTCAGTTTCTATATAACATATAGTTAAACATCCATCATCTCTTTCTCGTCGTCTCTCAGGTTGACCACAGCCGTGGATCTGCCTCCAGAGTTCATCCACCTCTACATCTCCAACTGTATCTCCACCTGCGAGCAGATCAAAGACAAGTACATGCAGGTACGAGGTCACATGACCATGATCAGTGACCGTAAATAAAGATGGACGACATGCGACCACTTCTTCCACTGTGCAAACTCAAATATCTCTGAAACCAACGCTGCCATCTGGTGGTGATGAGGTCATTTGGTGTCAGTGGTGATCGTGGAATCGAGATCACAAACACACACACACACACAAACACACACACACACACACACACACACACACACACAATCAATCAGGACGTTTTTTTATTAATTCAAACCAAACTGAAACACTTGAACAAACATCAGTGAGATAAGAACGACCTGAAATGACAAAAACATATTTGAGAAACGTCTACATTGATTCTCATCTTTCTGTTTGGTCCTTGTCCCATCTACTAACATGGAGGAGGAGCCTTAACTGCAGCTTGTCGTCCGTCTTCATTCAGTCACTGGTGGAAACGTTCTCCTTTGATCTGCTGTTGAACTGGAGTCGTGTTCTCGTCGTTTCTTTCAGAATCGTCTGGTGCGTCTGGTCTGCGTCTTCCTTCAGTCTCTGATCCGAAACAAGATCATCAACGTGCAGGACCTGTTCATCGAGGTCCAGGCGTTCTGCATCGAGTTCAGCCGCATCCGCGAAGCCGCCGGACTCTTCCGCCTCCTCAAGACGCTGGACACGGGAGAAAACCCCACGGAGGCCAAACCCGCCAAATAGCGCCGCCGCACGAACCTTTTAAACCGAGTTAAAGGGACAAACATCTCCACAGAAACTGGAGCCGTCGACTCAGAATGAATATTGTAAATACGTAGTTTAGTTTCTTCAGCGTCTGAGCTTCACCTAAACATTGACGGACTCGATTCAGCTTTTCATTTTGTACCAGTTGCTCTGTCGTTCCTTTGGAAAAACTACTTTTCTCTTATTAAACAGAGTTTTTGAATTTCAGCTCGTCTTGTTTTATCAAATCATTTCATCAGTCTCTTCAGTGTGTGTGTGTGTGTGTGTGCTTGTACATGTGTGTGTGTGAGAAATAACGACTCAGCTCTTCATGTTAAATTGTTTATTTGTTGCGTCTAAAGTTTCAGATTTTAAACCACAGAGAAAAACATTTAAAAAAGAAACAGGAAGCGTCTGTTTTTCTGTGATTTTCACTGAATCAGATTCTTTCACCTGAAGAAAACGTTTAGTTTTAGCGGATGATTCCAGAACAGCTGTTCCAGTATAATCTGTTTTAGATTGGGATGCCCCCCCCCTCCAGGTGACCTCCCCTTCACGCCCTCTTCATGCCACGGGCCATGAGGCAGGCGAACACCGTCATCACCATCTTGGGTTTGACCTCCACCAGGTCCTCGGGCAGAGCGTACACCCGGGCGCCGATCTTCCTCGCCATGGAGATGGCGTACCTGGAGACAGTGATGACGGTTAGCGTGAGGACCGGGGCTTTCTGATTGGATGTTACTTCATCAGATGGACTTCAAACTGAGGCTCCGCCCCTCGTGCTGAATGTGCTTGTATCATTTGTGTGCGTTTACTTTGCGTTGTTGAGTTTCTCGTCTTCCGTCAGGTCGTCGGCCTTCACCAGGTCGTACCTGATGGATCCAGGCTGGATGGAGTCAATCAGGTCCAGAACCGGCATGCTGCTGCTGACTTTACTGTCCTACACACACACACACACATAACACACAGACACACACACACAAACACAGACACACACTCTGATGAATTCAATCCAAATCTCAAGCTGAAAATATCTTTTGACCATATTTAGCTCAAACATGCTTTTTTCAGTTTGCCATATTTGTAAACTGATATATTTACCTTTTTAAATACAATTTTTATTGAGGATGAACTTCAATATTAAATCAAAATATGAAACAAATGTTTGGTCTAGTTGTTGATGCTGTGTGTGTGTGTGTGTGTACCTTGAAGCTGGAGATGGTGTTCTTCCCGGCGTGTGACAGCGTCTCGTTGACCCAGGACACGATGGTGTCGTCCGTCACTTTCTGTCCGTCGCCCAGATCCTCCAGGATGTTCAGGGTGTATCTGACGGAGACACCGACCGTCAACCACACAAACACTCATCTGCCGAGGGGCTCTTCAGCAAACACTGACGTCGACCACCATACTTATTATACTATGTATATATTATGTCTATATTATTACTATATTATATTATACTGTGATATATTCCTGGATCTCTGCTCCCTTGATTTGATTTAATTATGTTCAGTAACGGTTCAAACCACCAAAATCTCAGCAGCCTAGTTTGGTCAGAAGGTGGCGCTACAGGGCTGCTAAAGATGCAGCCTGCTAGTTTTTTATTTTGGTGAAAGGTGAGTGACCGGCCAGCAGGGGGCAGCAGTGAGGTGTTGTTACCTTCTCATCAGCTGCCAGAGCAGAGCGAGGGTGAGGGTTCGATTCCCAGCGTTCAGGTCCTGACCCGCGATGCCAACCAGAGAGAATTTGGCTTCTTTCTTCCCGAGCTCCACTGCGTAGTTACAGTTCTCCAGCTACCAGACAAACACATCGTTTTTACAACCTGCAAATTGCTCTTTACCAGTTTCCTCAGTAAACTCCTTCCGGACTCGAACGTGTGACGTCCACGTTGTGAAAGCGGTCGTACCTTCTTCATGTTGCTGCCCAGCTTCAGGTACGGAGGCTTGTTGACTCGCTCCCAGTCGACCGGAACCTTGATCTTCTCGTACAACTGGAAGATCACCATCGCGTCGTCGATATCTCTGGAACACACAAGTCAGATCACTTACTGGTCACGTACTCGCTGAGGAGCTACACGTGTTACTGGAGGATTCCAGCAGGGGGCACTGCACGAGTGGAGAGCGCTAAGTTTAAAGTCGAATTTGCGTGCAGTTAACAAACAATAACAAAGATGGCGACACATCAAACCCTGGTCACAACTCGTCTTCTGAACTCTCGATCATTTCTGTTGCTAAGGACGTTACTTGACGACCACGTCAACGACTCGCTACTGCCCCGCCCTCTTCTGTGGAATTCGCATCTTTCGTACGCGCCTCATTAATTTCTGAGGATGTTAACCTCACGCAACAAACGACCTTGTCTACTCGTGGTTCATGCCGACCCTCAGAATGCTAGCTATATGACAAGTCCTCTAACACGTCACACAGGTGACTGCAGGGGGCGCTGCTGCTCAGTGAATGAGTCGTTTCACACTCAAACAAGAGAAGAAGAGCTGTGGTCGTTCTTACACGTATAAGTGGTTGACCCGAGGGTTGACGCCCAGCGAGTTCATCCAGTTCCTGAAGGTTCTCTCCTCCCTGGTCTCACCTGGAGGGAAACATGGTCAGTGAGTCAGTAACACAGGAAGTCGCTCAGATCACGTGACCAGATGATTGTAGAAGATCAGAATCCATCTGGACCTTCGATGGAGCTCCAGTCGATGTCCTGGTTCTCTGGTTTCTTCAGAGCCGGGTACTTGTTGAACAGATTAGCAACGAAAGCTAAGTTCAGTTTCGGGTTTCCTCTCACGACGTCCGGAGGCATCACGAACTGTCGGCAGCCGAGCCGGTCGGCCTGGTCCAGCATGCACTCGGCCCGCTGCAGCTCCTCCTTCTCCTGGGGGGGGGGGCGACCAGGAGGACCACCAAGAGGACCACCAAGAGGACCACCAAGAGGACCACCAAGAGGACCAGGCAGAATACAGTGAAAAGACTTTAGCATCCACTGGCTCTGTGTCATACTGTTTGTTTGGAACAGGAATCAACTCTAAATCGAATTACTTTCATATGTTTTGGATGATTACATATTAGTATAATAATTTATACTTATTAATATCATATGAGTGTGATGTCGTAGGCTCTCACCCTGAGCCCTGACATGTCGATGGCGATGGGGGGGATTCCGTCCTCGTCTCCTTTCGGCGCCACCTGGTTCAGGAGGTTGTAGTACGCCCGTGAGTCCTGGAAGAAACACACAGTTACACACTGAAGTTTAACTGAGGAGGTGTGTGTGTGTGTGTGTCTGTGTGTGTCTGTGTGTGTGTGTCTGTGTGTGTCTGTGTGTGTCTGTGTGAACCTTGATGTCGGAGCTGAAGTTGTTGATCTTGCCGCAGCCGGCCGCCTCCAGGTGATAATTGGCCCAACGCAGCAGCAGCTCCTCAGGTGAGAGCTTCAGCAGATCCTCCAGACTCTCTCCATCGCGCAGGAGGGCGATCAGAGCTACACACACACACACACACACACACACACACACACACACACACACACACACACACACACAGTTATAATGAACAGAACATAAGTTATTATAAAGTCAGCGAGAAGTGAATTGTTAGATTCCACGGTCAAACCTTCGTTCCTGCTGAGCTCGATGTCGGCGAACAGTCCGATCTTGATGACCTGCCACAGCAGACCCAGGACCAGGTGCTGCCTGCCCTCCTTCAGGTCCTCAGCTCCGATGTTGACCACGTGGCAGCCGATGGCCGAGGCCGAGTTCAGAGCCAGGTTCAGGTTCTCCTGAGGAGACACCAAACGTGAGGAGAGGCTGTGGAGGTTTCACCGTGAGCAGATCAGAGGAGGAGGAGCCTCACCTGGATGGTGAAGGGCGTGAGCTTCTTCTTGTTGATGGTCCTCTCGTCGATGGTGTCGGGGACAGAGAGGTTGATCATCTTACTGAAGGAAACACGTCCAGGGTCAGAGACACAGGAGAAGACACTGATCCTAACATCTGCTGGACTCATGGTCCCTGGAGGACGAAGCCTTCACACTCTGGTTCTTTGACCTTCAGGTTCTAACTCGTTGATGGATTGTGATGAAATTTAATTCAGACGTTTATCTCGTTCCCGTCAGGACGAAGTTTAATAATCATCTTCTCAAGTTTCCTCTAGCGCCATCATCTGGTCATTCTTTGAATTAGTCAAACTCTTTATGACTAAACACCTGACGACTGTGGAAAGTTTTAGTGGAATTAGAGGTTTTACAACATTATTAATTATCATTATTCCAACTGTTCAAAACACAGAAGAAGTTCTGCTTCCTGTTCACGTGCTGCTCGGACGTTTCTGTTTCCTGTGGACGTCTCAAAGTGGAAACATGGACGACTCAGAGATGTGTTTCATTCATTGAAACAAATAAAAACATGTTTGACAAACTGTATGAACTTCTCTACGTCACTCTGCGTAATTTAACACACATTAAATTCATCTTTTCAATAAAAATTGATTGTTATTTTCACATAAGACAAATCAGCCTGAAATCAAACGCACCAGAGAACGATCCCGTCTCCCATCGCTGTGAACAGGTCGTTGTTGTTGGGATCCATGGGCAGGACGTGTTTACAGTCCGCGTCCTTCTCCAGAGCTTTGTTGATCCAGTTCACAAACGCCACCTTCTCCTCCTCTGAAGACAAACAGCAGGAAATAGAGTGAATAACAGGAAGTTATCGTTCACCTTTTATTCATGTTAGATTTGTTTTTATTTTAAATCAGTGTGTGTGTGACTGTGTGTGTGACTGTGTGTGTGACTGTGTGTGACTGTGTGTGTGACTGTGTGTGTGACTGTGTGTGTGACTGTGTGTGTGACTGTGTGTGACTGTGTGTGTGACTGTGTGTGTGACTGTGTGTGTGACTGTGTGTGACTGTGTGTGACTGTGTGTGTCTGTGTGTGTGTGTGTACCTGAGTAGGAGTGTGTGTGTGTGACTGTGTGTGACTGTGTGTGTGACTGTGTGTGACTGTGTGTGTCTGTGTGTGTGTGTGTACCTGAGTAGGAGTGTGTGTGTGTGTGTGTGTGTACCTGAGTAGGAGTGTGTGTGTGTGTGTGTACCTGAGTAGGAGTGTGTGTGTGTGTGACTGTGTGTGTGTACCTGAGTAGGAGTGTGTGTGTGTGTGTGTGTACCTGAGTAGGAGTGTGTGTGTGTGTGTGTACCTGAGTAGGAGTGTGTGTGTGTGTGTGTGTGTGTACCTGAGTAGGAGTGTGTGTGTGTGTGTGACTGTGTATGTGTACCTGAGTAGGAGTGTGTGTGTGTGTGTGTGTGTGTGTGTGTGTGTACCTGAGTAGGAGTGTGTGTGTGTGTGTACCTGAGTAGGAGTGTGTGTGTGTGTGACTGTGTGTGTGTACCTGAGTAGGAGTGTGTGTGTGTGTGTGTGTGTGTGTACCTGAGTAGGAGTGTGTGTGTGTGTGTGTGTGTGTACCTGAGTAGGAATGTGTGGTGCCTGACTGTGTGTGTGTACCTGAGTAGGAGTGTGTGGTGCCTGACTGTGTGTGTCTGTGTGTGTGTGTGTACCTGAGTAGGAGTGTGTATCTGTGTGTGTGTACCTGAGTAGGAGTGTGTGTGTGTGTGTGTACCTGAGTAGGAGTGTGTGTGTGTGTGTGTGTGTGTACCTGAGTAGGAGTGTGTGTCTGTGTGTGTGTACCTGAGTAGGAGTGTGTGTGTGTGTGTGTGTACCTGAGTAGGAGTGTGTGTCTGTGTGTGTGTACCTGAGTAGGAGTGTGTGTGTGTGTGTACCTGAGTAGGAGTGTGTGTGTGTGTGTGTGTGTACCTGAGTAGGAGTGTGTGTGTGTGTGTACCTGAGTAGGAGTGTGTGTGTGTGTACCTGAGTAGGAGTGTGTGTGTGTGTGTACCTGAGTAGGAGTGTGTGTGTGTGTACCTGAGTAGGAGTGTGTGTGTGTGTGTACCTGAGTAGGAGTGTGTGTGTGTGTGTGTGTACCTGAGTAGGAGTGTGTGTGTGTGTGTGTGTGTACCTGAGTAGGACTGTGTCTGTGTGTGTGTGTACCTGAGTAGGAGTGTGTGTGTGTGTGTGTGTACCTGAGTAGGAGTGTGTGTCTGTGTGTGTGTGTGTGTGTGTGTGTGTACCTGAGTAGGAGTGTGTGGTGCCTGAGTAGGAGTGTGTGTGTGTGTACCTGAGTAGGAGTGTGTGTGTGTGTGTGTGTACCTGAGTAGGAGTGTGTGTGTGTGTACCTGAGTAGGAGTGTGTGACTGTGTGTACCTGAGTAGGAGTGTGTGTGTGTGTGTGTGTGTACCTGAGTAGGAGTGTGTGTGTGTGTGTGTGTACCTGAGTAGGAGTGTGTGTGTGTGTGTGTGTACCTGAGTAGGAGTGTGTGTGTGTGTGTACCTGAGTAGGAGTGTGTGTCTGTGTGTGTGTGTGTGTGTGTGTGTGTGTGTGTGTACCTGAGTAGGAGTGTGTGGTGCCTGAGTAGGAGTGTGTGTGTGTGTACCTGAGTAGGAGTGTGTGTGTGTGTGTACCTGAGTAGGAGTGTGTGTGTGTGTGTGTGTGTGTGTGTACCTGAGTAGGAGTGTGTGGTGCCTGACTGCTCGGAGGTTCCTGCCACGTTGCAGATTCCCTCCTTCTTGTTGATGACCTTCCTGAAGGTCTTGGCCACGTCGCTGCTCTTCAGGCCGTGAACGATCTGCAGGAGGAGCATGAGGAGCATGAGGAACATGAGGAACATGAGGAACATGAGGAGCATGAGGAGCATGAGGAACATGAGGAGCATGAGGAGCATGAGGAACATGAGGAACATGAGGAGCATGAGGAGCATGAGGAACATGAGGAGCATGAGGAACATGAGGAGCATGAGGAACATGAGGAACATGAGGAGCATGAGGAGCAGAGAACTGTAGATTATTGTTTGTAGATAATCTCAGATTTTGTCTTTGTATTAAAAGATGATGATGGTGATGTTGTGTTGACAGCGTGTGACCTTTGACCCGGGCCCTCACCTCAGTGAACTCGCTGAAGGTCAGCTGCTCGCTGCTCTTCATCAGCTCCTGGACGATCTCTCGGACCCGGTACCCGGGCAGCGGCAGGTTGGCGGCTCTGAAGAGCTCGTTCAGCTCCTGCTTGCTGATGAAGCCGTTGTTGTCCACATCTGGAGACAGAGGTCGACAGGTCAGAGGTCACAGACTCATTTCAATAGTACAAACAAAACAACAGATTTGTGTGAGCGCTCTTGTTTTGCTCACCGATCTTTGCGAAGGCTTCTCTAAGTTCCTCCAGCTCCTCGGGGGAGATCTGCGAGGGGGCGGCCATGTTGGATCCGGAAACTGACACAAACACAGATCGTCTTAATTTAGAAGTTTAAACGTGGACGTGAGCGAACGGCCTGAGGAGGAGGAAGTTAAATCTCCTGTGATGCAAGCTACTGACAGCTCTCACTTCCTGTTTCTGCTGCACTTCCTGTCTGACGGACGTGTTAGTTTGTGTGTGTTAATGTTGTGTAAAAAGGTGTAAACACCTGCACGGGTAACTTGGACGAGTATGTGGACAGAATTCAATTCAACTTTATTTGTGTGGCGCCAAATCCCAATAAACATTATCTCAAGAGACTTTACATAGATTAACGTTTTCTAGAGAAATCCACAGAGGAGAGGAACAACTCTACGTTAGATTCAACACTGCATCTCACAAACAGACAAAACCACAATCTACTGAGGTCACACTTATATGATTAACAGATAACAATAATAAATCATCTATAACACAATATATATGATAAATATTGACTTCAGACACACAAGACTGTTTATCTCCAGAAGATCCAACGAGTCGGTTTACAGATGAATATGATTCATAATCATATGATCAGTGACCAGGAGGAAGTGTGTGTGTGTGTGTGTGTGTGTGTGTGTGTGTGTGTGTGTGTGTGTGTGTGTGTGTGTGTGTGTGTGTGTGTGTGTGTGTGTGTGTGTGTGACTGTGATTGAGTGTGAAAACCCTCTGAAGGAGGAACAGTGATGATGTTTGTTTAAGTTTCTGATCAGTTTAGTTTTAATCAGTTCTTTGATGATATAAAAACAGGCTGAGACGTGATGATTGACAGCTGACACTGACTCCTGACTGGTCGAGCACGTGAAGGGGCGGGGCCTCGATACCACTTGACGATCACGACTGTAAGTGACATCATCAGCACAAGATGGAAGCGTAGATATTTTAGCTTCGTGTGCGGAGGAAGTGGAGACGTGTAAAGATCAAAGGTCAACTTCTCTGAGACTTATTGTTCATTATTCAGAACTCAGGATCAGTTTGTGAACATGTTTCCTGCAGATTGAAAACAACAATATTATCTGTGTAACGTTCAGAAAATAAAAATAGGAACTTGAGTTTAGAAACTGAATCTTGAATCAACTTCAGACAGTAGAATAGATCTGGAGCTTCTCTAGCTCACGTGGACGCTAACGCTCGAGCTGCAGCTCCTCCAGCTTTTACAACGAACACTGAATTTAATAAACTCTGAGGAAACGCCGCTCGGCAGACGTGTGAGTTTCTGTTCATCATTTCGCTGCCTCAAAGGGATTTTTTGTTTTTTGCAGTTGAAGTGAAGCTGACCACAACTTCCTCTCCAGCTCGCTGCAGAGGTTTAACTTCTGCTTCCTCCTGCAGGCCTCGCTGCCGCTCTAACTGCTCCTCTCTCACTGTCGGTGCAAAGCTGCTCAGAGGCAAACCACATGAAGTTACAGAACATGAGCGATGAAGGTTTTTAAGTTTGTGCGTTTGACTCGGTTTGACTTGATGCTGATCTGTGAGCAGCTGAAGGTTGAGAAACTCTTATATTAGGAAACTTCTGTAGAATCGTTCATGAAGCAACAGTTTTTCTCTTCGTCTCTTCTTCTTTCCGTCTCGACACAAACAAGAATTTAAAAGTAAGAATTTAAGTCTCGTGTGTCCGTGATGCCTTCAGGGAACAGCTGGATCCGACCTGAACTCAGATGTCTTTACCTGGGAGGTGAGGAGGCCGCTGAGCTGTGGGTGTCTGTCGTCCCTCTGTCCGTGTCTCTGTCTGTCTCTCTGGTCTCTGTCTGTCTCTCTGGTCTCTGTCTCTCTGGTCTCGGTCGGTCCTTCTGGCGGCTGAGCTGCTCGACAGCACACAGAGCGACAGCTCATGTATTCAAATCAACGAGGAAGGAAGTGACACGCAACACCTCAGAAACAGGAATGAAAGATGATTTGTCTTTATATGGCAATGACACACAGGCGGCTGTCGGGGTGACCCCCCCACTGAAGGAGGGTCCAGGTCCCATGAGTCGACTCATCTGGTGACGTGATCCACTCAGTGGTCATTTATTCACAATATATAATATGATATGATCTTTCAGTTTCAGCTGATGTGCTCAGATACTTCCTGAGTCCAGCTCCTCTCCTCGGGCTCAGAAGTTATTCTAACTGTAGCCTCATCAAATACATTATTATTAACTAGATATAGTTTGGGGATTTTTAAATAAACTACACATACATCAAATATTTGTTTTTAAGGTCTTTTAATTTGGCATGTTTTTTATTTATATATATATTCATTTTTTTGTGTGTAAAGTGTTATTACTACGAGTGTTGTCATAAATATATAAATGAAAGAGGACTAGATATGAATAAACTTATGATGTAGAAGTAAAACAATTCTAATTATCTTTAATTCCATATAAAGATGAATGTGGTTAAAGTGAAACAGCAGAAGAGACAAATACTGATGTTATGAATGAAAAAGAGACATTTATTTCATCTGGATTTATTAAGATTATTAAATTGATCTTAATTTGACTAAAACAAATGTTAATCTTGATGTTTTGTCTTCTTCTTTTTCTTCTTCTGTTTATTGGCAGTTGGCCCTTTAGCGCCACCCCGTGGACAGACTGTGTAGCAGTAGATTGGCAGTTATTAAATTAAATGATTTTCCTGTTTCTCTTAAATACTCGATAAGAAGATGAAGTATATTTTTTATGTCTTTACTAACAAATTGTTTGGTGTAACTGAAGTTGTAATAAATTAATAAAAGTCACATGTCACTGACGATCAGAGACGATGGAATTCAACCAGCAGCCTTGAAAAGCACAAAGTGAAGTAAAGTGATTGTTTTGGTTCATCCCTCTCTTCTGATTGGTTAGCAGCTCATCAGTCTTGTTTTAAAGTCACTTTCAAACACAACATGATGCAGAACTGAGCTGCTGCGAATAATCAGTCAACTGAAAGAGCAGCTGTGCTAATAACTGATGGATTATTTAAACGAGACAATTGATGATTCCAGCTTCATAAACCTCCTCCATGTTAGCAGATGGGACACGGACCAAACTACACATTAAATAAATGTTTGTAAAGATGTTTCTGTTATTTCAGTTCTGATCTCAGTGAAGTTTGTTCAGGTTTCTGATCAGTTTGGTTTGAATCAGTTATTTGATGAAAACAGGCTGAGACGTCATGATTGACAGCTGAGACTGAATCCTGATTGGTTGATAATGTGTATGGGCGGGACCTAATACCCCGGCTCCACCCCACGATCAATAGAGCTCTGGCTCAGACTGAAAATGATGTCATAACCACAAGATGGCAGCGTTCGTATCGGAGATATTTTGGGGAAGTGGAAACATGTCGTCATCTTTATTAACAATCTACAGTCTCACATTAGAATTATTGTATTGACATCATTGCTGCATTAGTAACAATTCATCAAGAAAATAACGGATTAATTATTGATTAAATAATTTAACATTATAATCAGTAGCAGCTTTATTGTGGAGGAGATCGATGTTGACGTCGTCTGTTGTTTGGAGAAACTGATTATTTTGTGTTAATTATAAGAAGCTTTATTTTGTAGGAGCCGTTACTACTGATGTTCTCGTTTCACTGAGAAAAAGAAATCGTACAAAAATACTGTAATAGATACACAACTATAACCCAGGTGAACTTGTTAGCTGCAGAGTCATTTGACTTAAGGCAAAGTTAGAGTTTGAACACTCTGAGAATCAATAATTTTACATTTACTGCGACTCGTCATATTTAAAATATATTCCAACATATTCCAAACACATCGATGAGAAACTGTGAAGTGATGCGTCCATTTCAGAGCATGAAGCATCATCAACACCAAACACTTAAACTTATCAATCCTCAAAGGATTTCCTCATCGTTAAAATGTCTTTGTATCTTATGGTTTAAACTCTCTGCAACACTGCCCCCTCAGGATCTGGGTGGTACTGCTCCTGTTCATCTGTGTCGGTGAGGAGACGTGGAGGACGGACAGAAGACTGCGTCTGTTTCCGTGAACGTTTCTGATCAAAACTAATAAATGAGCCTTTACACTGTAAAAACATTCCTTCATCACATGACAACACACACACACGCACACACACACACTGTCCTGCTGCCACCTATACACCTCACACTCCAACAGATGTCCACCTGTCAGCTTGATGGATGAGCAGCTGCTTCAGGAAACATTTCACTGGAAGTTAAGTATTCTTGAGGTGTTTAGAGATGATGTCCTCAGCAGGAAGCATCTGAGCGCTGATGTTCACCAGATGTTCACCAGGTGTTCACCAGGTGTTCACCAGATGTTCACCAGGTGTGAGATCCTCTCTCACACCTTCATGATGAGTCCGTGCTCTGATGCTGTGGATTCACAGACGTGTGATCGTTCTCCTGGACTCGTCTGAACGTTCCGGACCAGAAGGTTCTCTGGCCTCAGACAAAACCACCTGTTGAGGGTCTGCTGCAGACCCGTCTTCACTGTCCTCCTCCCCATCGTCCCCCCCCACTGCCTCTGAGCTGTCTGTCCCCCCCGAGCTCCCGTCCTCCGGGACGAACAGGTTCCTCATGGAGTCGGCCACCGCTTCTCTCAGCTCGTCCTCCGACTCCTCGAAGTTCCTGAGGAGATGAAATCACAAGAACCTGAGTCATAAAGTCCAGATGTTTGGTTCTTCTGCTTTCAGAAGGTCAGAGACTCAGTGAATCATCGAATCAATGAATCAATGAATCAATGAATCAATGAATCAATGAATCAATGAATCCTGTTGGTTGAACTCGTCAATCAACAACTGATTTTTTTGTGTATCAATTATAGTTTAATTGACTTTTTGATCAATTAATCAATTATCAGTTATTAATTGCAGCTCTTCTCTCTGGACGTGAAAGAAAAGAGACGTTGACTCACGTGTCGTCGTCGTCTGACCTCGGCTCCAGTCGCTCTTCATCCATCTCCACATCAGAGTCCTCTTCCTCTTCCTCTTCCTCTTCCTCTTCCTCCTCCTCTTCCTCTTCCTCCTCCTCCTGCTTCTCTTCCTGCTTCTCTTCCTCCTCTTCCTCTCTCTTCTCCTTCTCTTCTTCATCCTCTGGCGTCTCACCTGTGGTCACTGAGTCCAGAGTCGACGAAGCAAGTTCAGCCTGAGCGAGAGCGTTCAGCAGCGTGGTGGGCGGGGCGTCACCCCACCGCCTGTGCCCCCCCGACTCCTCACCTGAGGACAAGAGGTCAAGAGGTCAAAGAAGAGATGAATATGGGTGGAGATGATGTCAGTACAGCAGTAACAGTGACTCAGCGGTTTCTACCTTCTTTAGTCTCAGTGACAGGATCGTAGTGGACGTCCATGTTGGCGAGTGCGTCCAGCAGAGTCCGAGGCGTCCTCAAGCTCCACCCCCTTCTTTTCTCCAACCAATCCTTGAGCTTCAACTCCTCCCCCGCCTGGAAGCCCAGGGTCTGGTTCAGTGGGTCGACGCCCTCTTCCTCCTCGTCCTCTAACGGGATCTCGAACATGATTCCCTTCTGCAGAAACAAGACCTTCAGCTTCACCTGCTCTGATTGGTCGGCTGCTGGTCGACCAATCAGAGCAGGTCTCTGAGGACCAGGAAGCTCAGCAGGTCTCACCTTGTCTCTGGGACGTCCCTGCAGAGCCGTGGTCTCGTGTCTCACTCGTCTCAGAGCTGCTTCCATGTCCTGCAGCAGCGACACGGGATGAACAGATGAGCTCGAGTTATTAATCACATGTATGTTCTCCTGCTCTGTGGACCTGTACAACACTCTGCTCCATATACACTTCACATCATATGTGATATGTGTTAATATAAACCATATTGATATTATATATCATTTTATACAATAATATTGTCTTTTGCACACTCTGTCTACATATTCTTACACTCATAGTATATTATATTAACTATTGTATAGTCAAATACTTATATTTATACCTCTACTATATATCATATATTATATCATACTCTCTGTATATTCTTTGTATAGTCTATATACACATATTTATACATGTGTACATGTTATAATTATAATTATTATATTATTACTACTATTATTATATATACTGTTGCTGCCATTATTACTATATACTGCTATTATATTGGTATAATTACTATCATATATAAATATATATTATGTTATATTATATACTATATATACTGTACTATTTTTATATACTGTCTAACAATAACATTACCATCATATCATCAGTACTATTACCATCATCTTGCCAATGCACCTTATCTACCTATTTATCTTGTGTTTCTGTTTTTATTCTTTCTACCTCAATATTTTTAATTTCATTCTATTGTATTTTATTGTATTCAAATATACCGGCTGCTATGACGACTTAATTTCCCTTCGGGGATGAATAAAGTTATCTATCTATCTATCTATCTATCTATCTATCTATCTATCTATCTATCTATCTATCTATCTATCTATCTATCTATCTATCTATCTATCTATCTATCTATCTATCTATTTATCTATCCATCCATCCATCCATCCATCCATCCATCCATCCATCCATCCATCCATCCATCCATCCATCCATCCATCCATCCATCCATCCATCTATCTATCTATCTATCTATCTATCTATCTATCTATCTATCTATCTATCTATCTATCTATCTATCTATCTATCTATCTATCTATCTATCTATTTATCTATCTATCTATCTATCTATCTATCTATCTATCTATCTATCTATCTATCTATCTATCCATCCATCCATCCATCTATCTATCTATCTATCTATGTATGTGAAGGAGCTGATGTACCTGAGGAGGAGGAGCTTCCTGCTGCTCTGCTCCAGCTGCTCCAGCTTCTCTGGGTTTCTCCACCACGAAGGTTCTGTGCTTCTGCTGTGAATGAGACTAAAGAGAAGAACCATGACGTCAGTGAAATGAGTGAAACTGTGATGTGAATAAATCTGAATCTACTCTCAGGTTTTAAATGTAATTTTACAAAGAGTCACAGAACTGTGATGAAATATCTGGAGCAAAACAACACAAACAAAAGATTGTTCAATACTCTCAGAAAAATGTGTGAGATGCTGCTTGTTATTTTCACACTTTTGGTTTTTATATATTTAGATTTTAAATGAGCAGCGAGAGAGAGAGAGAGAGAGAGAGAGAGAGAGAGAGAGGGAGAGAGAGAGAGAGAGAGAGAGAGAGGGAGAGAGAGAGAGAGAACCTCAGCTTCAGCTCTTCTCCTCATCTGTTTCATCTCCTGGTGATACTGCTGCCTGATGACATCCAACTGACGCAGGTACTCCTACACACACACACACACACACACACACACACAAGACACACACACACACACACACACACTCACACACAAAGACACACACACACACACACACACACACACACTCACACACAAAGACACACACACACACACACACACACACACACACACACACACACACACACACAAGACACACACACACACACACACACACAGACACACACACACACACACACACACACACTCACACACAAAGACACACACACACACACACACACACACACACACACACACATCCTGAAGTGTAAAGACAGAGACTCTACAGGAGGTTGAAACCAGCTCAGACAGTAAAGTGTCCCAGGGTCAGGACGTGTCTCACCTGTTGTCCTTCCTGTCGTCTGTCCTCAGGTGTGTGTCGTCTGTCCTCAGGTGTGTGTTGCTGCTCGGGTCGTCCCACGCCCCCCCCCTGACCTCCAGGCCTCCTGCTGTGCTCGGCTGTGCACGGACGCAGACCCTGTCAGTCCCAGAGGAAAGGTCAAAGGTCAGAGGCTGCGTAGCTCTGACTGTCAGTAACAAGGTGTGTGTGTGTGTGTGTGTGTGTGTGTGTGTGTGTGTGTGTGTGTGTGTGTGTGTGTGTGTTCTCCTCACCAGCTGCTTCTCTGCTCTCAGCTTGTACTGGTTTGCTTCCAGTCTCCTCTGCAGGTATTCATGACGAGCAGCTGCCACACTGGAACAAACAGGCGTTAG
>NC_083651.1:1117659-1165159 GCF_963576545.1 Limanda limanda
ACAACATGACAACAACATGACAACAACACAAGACGTGCTCCCTCACCTTGAAAGGACGCAGAGAAGGAGACGATGTTGGGGTGTCTCATCTCCGACAGCAGCGTCCCCTCCTTCTTGGACGCTTCCTTCTCCCTGGGTGACATCTGAGCAGTGGACACAGACACAACGTGGACATTAACAAACATCTGGTAAACATCTGGTTAACAACGGGTTCATCTAAATCTGCTGCTTCATGTTCTTCAATCTCTGTGACATGTCAGGAACACCTGGAGGGACTGAAACTGCACATTCAGCAAAACGTCCAATAATAACAATACTTCTTGTTTTATGATTTTCTATTTGAAATCAAACCATGGACAGGTGTGCAGTGAGACAGGGGGAGGAGCCGCGGTTACCTTCCGGAGGTCGATCTGTTTGACCACACACTGTCTGGCTCCTCCCCTCTCTCGCACCAGGAAGGCTTTTCCAAACGCACCCTCTCCGATCTGACGCACAACCTCATAGTTGTTCATCACCTGAAGAGACACAACCACAGAAGTCAACGTTTCTCTGAGACAATGTCCCCGGGGCCAGAGAGACAACACTGATATCATCCTTCATGAGACACATGAGAGACACATGAGACACCTGAGAGACATGAGAGACATGAGACACATGAGGGACATGAGGACATGAGAGACATGAGAGACATGAGACATGAGACAATTGAGACACATGAGGGACACATGAGACACATGAGAGACATGAGACACATGAGAGACACATGAGACACATGAGACACATGAGAGACACATGAGACACATGAGAGACATGAGACAATTGAGACACATGAGACACATGAGACACATGAGAGACACATGAGACACATGAGACACATGAGACACATGAGACACATGAGAGACACAGGAGACACATGAGACACATGAGAGACACATGAGACACATGAGACACAGGAGACACATGAGACACATGAGAGACACAGGAGACACATGAGACACATGAGAGACATGAGACATGAGACAATTGAGACACATGAGGGACTATGAGACACATGAGAGACACATGAGACACATGAGACACATGAGAGACACAGGAGACACATGAGACACATGAGAGACACATGAGACACATGATACACAGGAGACACATGAGACACATGAGAGACACAGGAGACACATGAGACACATGAGAGACACAGGAGACACATGAGACACATGAGAAACACAGGAGACACATGAGAGACACATGAGACACATGAAAGACACATGAGACACATGACAGACACATGAGACACATGAGACACATGAGACACATGAGACACATGAGAGACACAGGAGACACATGAGACACATGAGAGACACATGAGACACATGAGAGACACATGAGACACATGAAAGACACATGAGACACATGACAGACACATGAGACACATGAGACACATGAGACACATGACAGACACATGAGAGACACATGAGATACATGAGACACATGAGAGACACATGAGACACATGAGAGACATGAGACACATGAGAGACATGAGACACATGACAGACACATGAGAGACACATGAGATACATGAGACACATGAGAGACATGAGAGACATGAGACACATGAGAGACATGTCTGCTGTCTCATGAATCCACCTGATTGATCGTAGTGGTAATGGAGGATCCTTTATCACGTTGGTATCGGATGGTGGTGGACCAGGACCGAGGTGGCAGCTGATGATGGATTCTAACTGGAGCCAGTGGACAATGACTGTGGACTATAGTGGATCAGGTCTTGATGCTGGATCATGGTCTTGCTGCTGACCAGAGACTGTGATGCAGCAGGACTGCTTCACACATAGTATTGAAGTTCTCCTTCAACATGTTTCCCCTCATCATTGCTGCTGAAACCTTTCTCCTGATGATGTTCTCCTCTACACATCTGTGTCCCTTGTGTCCGTCCTGGGAGACGGATCCTCACATGTGTCTCTCTGAGGTTTCTACGTAGTTTTGACAAATTGTGATTTGCGAATATGGGCTATACAAATATAATTGGATTGATTGAGGCCCTCTACCCTCAGCTGCACCAATCACTGTCCCTGGTTCAGCTTCTCTCTGAGCCTCCTGCATGTCACTTTTTATTCATAGTTTTTAATAATATTGCTTTCTCTCTATATATATATAATATTTAATTACTTTAGTGAAAATTACATCATATCAGTTTGCAAATGATGATTAAAGAAAATGCTGATAGAAATTGAATATGTAAATATTTAAAATAGTAGCTAAGGACAGTGACTTCCAGACGGAACCTAAGTAAGTTTTAAAAATAATATTCTGATGAGTTCACGACGCGTCTCCACTTTCAATCAATCAATCAATCAATCAATCAATCAATCAATCAATCAAAAAAATCAATCACTCACATGTTATCTGTCTCATATTCAGTTTGTCTCATATTCTAGATCCTCCTGATGTGAACTCATTAAAACCAAACTGATGAGAAACACGAGCACCTCAGTGAGATGTGAACGAAGTGAAACGACAGAGACTTCAAAACTTTATTAACTTCATCATCTTCAACAGCGACACGCCGGAAGGACCCCGTCACCATGGAGACGGGAACACATCGGCTCGCTCCCGGTTAGCTTCCGGTTAGCATCCGGTTAGCATGCTACCAGAAGCTCGCGGGGATGAAACGCTGAATGTTCGTGTTTGTCATCAAAGTTTTACTCACACGTCACGGGGTGGAGGTGAGGGTCAGAGGTCAGAGGTCACAGAGCAGCAGCACACAGGTTCGATCCCCGCTGTCCGGAAACACACTACAGGTGTTTGACAAGCGGACAGGCACCGCAGTGCATGATGGGACATCACTATTATTATTTAAAATAACTAATCCAGACTTTTTTTTACTTTGTAAAACAGGAAGTGTTTCTTTAGAAAGGAAGAAAATATATATGATATTATCAATTATCACAGGAGGTTCATAAAAATTTAACATACCTATTAACTTAGTCATAAATATTATTATTTTACCAGACAGTCCATTTAATTCGTATTTAATTTGACACAGAAACACACGATCAGCTCATTTAATATTTGTTTATAATGTTTCTCCTGCTAATAAAGTGTTTGTTTTGGTAGTTTGACTCTTGAGTGAAGAACAGAGAAAGTTCTGAGACAAACTGGGAATATGAGACTAACGTGATGGGTTGATTACATCATTCATTAGGTTTTATTTAATGTGGCTGATCACATCCACTCAGGTAAGTTATGTCACTCAACTGAGGACCCGATGTTCCACCTGAGGTCCAGATGTTCCAGTTGAGGACCAGATGTTCCACCTGAGGACCTGATGTTCCACCTGAGGACCAGATGTTCCACCTGAGGACCTGATGTTCCACCTGAGGTCCAGATGTTCCAGAGGTCCAGATGTTCCACCTGAGGACCAAATGTTCCACCTGAGGTCCAGATGTTCCACCTGAGGACCAGATGTTCCACCTGAGGACCTGATGTTCCACCTGAGGTCCAGATGTTCCAGTTGAGGACCAGATGTTCCACCTGAGGACCAGATGTTCCACCTGAGGTCCAGATGTTCCACCTGAGGACCAGATGTTCCACCTGAGGTCCAGATGTTCCACCTGAGGACCAAATGTTCCACCTGAGGACCAGATGTTCCACCTGAGGTCCAGATGTTCCACCTGAGGACCAGATGTTCCACCTGAGGACCAAATGTTCGACCTGAGGACCAGATGTTCCAGTTGAGGTCCAGATGTTCCACCTGAGGACCAGATGTTCCACCTGAGGACCAAATGTTCGACCTGAGGACCAAATGTTCCACCCGAGGACCAGATGTTCCAGAGGTCCAGATGTTCCTCCATTTGTATTAAAATGCAACAGAATTTGTTCTTATCAAATGGAGAAAGTGGGTTTTACTAAATGTGCAGCAGTGAAGTTAAATGACTGCTGCTCCGATTCCTCAAGGTGACCACCCCCCCCTCACCCGACCACCTGGCCTGCCCCCCCCCCCATGTGAAGTCCATGTGATTAGAGCTTTAATTAAGAACAGATTTCCACTGTGATCAAGTGACACGGACGCTGTGACAGCTGATCCAGTGTCAGTCCTCTGAGGTCACGACTGGAGACACAAAGTCACTGCAGTAAAAGTAATAACATGTCGATAACATACTACTTACATAATAACATGCCACTTACACAAAGAGAACATGACAACAGCAGTTGTGTTTATTGTGTTTATTGTGTTGGTCTGGTCACATCCTTTTAAGAGATTATATACACATTAGTACAAGAAGAGTTTTCCAAAGAATGACACATTCAAAACAAAACGACCGACAACTCTGGTGAAAAAAGATTTTAACACAAGTGTGTGTTCCCCGTGAGCTCTCTCTCCACTTCCTGTTTCCTTACGCTGCAGTTTTTACTGTTAAAGCTAAACGAGAGCGACACGTCTACACCCTTATTTTAAGACCATTTTCCAGTTAAGAAAGAACAGATGCAGTGAATTAATAACTAAAGAAGACAAATACAAAAAAAAAACAAGAGTCTCTGAACTGAAAAACCCAGAAGAGTCGTAGAAAAAGTTAGCTTTACTTTGAGATTTAATTTGGACTGAAAGAGAAACTGTATATTTACCCACATGTGCTATAAGAACGTGTTTGTGCTATAAATGTTACCAGGATTAAAATAATTTACTATTTTATACTCAGCTGATTTTAACTAGTTATGAAAGATAATGCCGCCCCCATCAGAAAGTGGAAAACACTCGACTCTTCTCCTTTTATTTCACAATCACTGATTATTCACCAAACAGCTTCACCTTCCGTCCTCACTCACTGGGACGACCTGAAGTCAAGGACAGAAGAGACAGGACAGGTGAGGAATAAAAACACTCGCTCTGCACGCCAGCGGCTGACGAGCAGCTGGGCGGCGCCCGGCGTCCTAGGCCTCGCAGATCAGCGTCTCCACCACGAACGTGTTCTCGAAGTGACGGATCTTGTGGCAGTTCAGAGCTTCACGCTTCTGCATGCCTGTTGGGACGGAGACACACGGGTTAACGTTCTGCTGCAAGGTCACGGGAAGGTCAAACCTGTAACCTGGTTGAGACAGCGTCCCTCAGGGATGAAGAGATTTAACTTCATCCTGAAAGCAGCTGCTCTTGCTGGGTCATCAGAAAGGACCGAGTCATGTGAGGCTCTTACCCAGAATCCGGTCCCTACGCTGCAGCTTGAAGGTGTCTTTGCCGCGGCAGAGGTTGTAGATGAAGTATCCGAGCTGCTCAACGTGCTCCAGGCGCTCGGTCACGATCATCTCCTCATGGACCAGGTAGGACTGGGGCAGGTAGGTCCCAGCCTGGAGGACAGAGGAGGACAGAGGAGGTGAGAGGAGGTGAGAGGAGGTGAGAGGAGGGGAGAGGAGGGGAGAGGAGGTGAGAGGAGGACAGAGGAGATGAGAGGAGGTGAGAGGAGGTGAGAGGAGGTGAGAGGAGGTGAGAGGAGGTGAGAGGAGGTGAGAGGAGGGGAGAGGAGGACAGAGGAGGACAGAGGAGGTGAGAGGAGGTGAGAGGAGATGAGAGGAGGTGAGAGGAGGTGAGAGGAGGTGAGAGGAGGGGAGAGGAGGACAGAGGAGGTGAGAGGAGGACAGAGGAGGTGAGAGGAGGTGAGAGGAGGACAGAGGAGGTGAGAGGAGGTGAGAGGAGGTGAGAGGAGGTGAGAGGAGGGGAGAGGAGGACAGAGGAGGTGAGAGGAGGTGAGAGGACAGAGGAGGTGAGAGGAGGTGAGAGGAGGTGAGAGGAGGTGAGAGGAGGACAGAGGAGGTGAGAAGAGGTGAGAAGACCACAGAGGAGGTGAGAGGAGGACAGAGGAGGTGAGAAGAGGACAGAGGAGGACAGAGGAGGTGAGAGGAGGTGAGAGGAGGACAGAGGAGGTGAGAGGAGATGAGAGGAGGTGAGAGGAGGACAGAGGAGGTGAGAATAGGACAGAGGACGACAGAGGAGGTGAGAGGAGGACAGAGGAGGTGAGAAGAGGACAGAGGAGGTGAGAGGAGGTGAGAAGAGGACAGAGGAGGACAGAGGAAGTGAGAGGACGACAGAGGAGGTGAGAGGAGGACAGAGGAGGTGAGAGGAGGACAGAGGAGGTGAGAATAGGACAGAGGACGACAGAGGAGGTGAGAGGAGGTGAGAGGAGGACAGAGGAGGTGAGAGGAGGACAGAGGAGGACAGAATAGGACAGAGGAGGTGAGAGGAGGACAGAGGAGGTGAGAGGAGGTGAGAGGAGATGAGAGGAAGACAGAGGAGGTGAGAGGAAGACAGAGGAGGTGAGAGGAGGACAGAGGAGGTGAGAGGACCACAGAGGAGGTGAGAAGAAGACAGAGGAAGTGAGAGGACGACAGAGGAGGTGAGAGGAGGACAGAGGAGGTGAGAGGAAGACAGAGGAGGTGAGAGGAGGACAGAGGAGGTGAGAGGACCACAGAGGAGGTGAGAAGAAGACAGAGGAAGTGAGAGGACGACAGAGGAGGTGAGAGGAGGACAGAGGAGGTGAGAAGAAGACAGAGGAGGTGAGAAGAAGACAGAGGAGGTGAGAAGAAGACAGAGGAAGTGAGAGGACCACAGAGGAGATGAGGAAAGAGGAGATGAGAGGAGGACAGAGGAGGTGAGAGAAGGACAGAATAGGACAGAGCACCACAGAGGACAGGTTCAAACATGTCATGAAAGATCTATAATACTAATGTGTGAGTCCCTGGACAGAAGGTGAGATGTTTCACCTTGACGTTGACCAGCAGCTCCAGGAAGTCTCTGGGCGGCATGACGATGGAGGTGTTGAGTGGGATGACGTAGCACTTGTTCAGGCTCAGATCCAGGTAGGCAGTCAACCTCTGAGACAGAAGACAAGCAGGACGTTAGCTCACTGACTACAGGACACCAGGTGGGTCCAACAGGAAGCTGCGTCCTGCTCTCACCCTCTGGAAGTCGTGGACGATGTCGGCCGGGTCTCCGTCGTCGAACTCGGGCACGGGGACGCTGATGAGCTCCACCTGCTCCTTCTCCATCACGCGGATCCGCTCCTCCAGCTGGCGCAGGTGGAACTGGTTCGGCAGCTGCACGTCCACCTGCAGACCAGCAGCACCAGTTAGTCAACCATCAGTGGCTCATGGTTTACTGGGTGAAGCAGCAGATTTAAGCTCTTTCATTAAAATGTGCTTCAACTTTTCATTCCATCAGCCTCACCTCCTCTTCCTCTCGGATCATGAAGTCTCCCTCGCGGTAGTTCACTCCGCACACGAACACCGGGCTCTCCTGCAGGGACCAGGGGAAAAGAGATGAGCTGCTTTCAACAGGAAGTGCAGCAGCAACAATCAGTTCATTACTTCTGTTCCAAAACATCCACACAGACAAGTTCTTTATTGTTTTTCTTTTCTCCAGTTGGATGACGTCATCCTCACGCCACCTGAACAACACCGGAGGAGGAAACACCTGAAACTGGAACAACCTGGGACGTGTTCAGACCCGTGGCTTCACGCCCTGGTCGTCGGGCGGAGTCGGACCTGAAGCAGCAGCAGCAGCTTCCTGTTACCTGTTACCTGTTGGAACCGGTCGCTCTGATCTCCTCCTGCTCAGGCGCTTCACCTTTCAATCCTCGATCATAAATGATTTTAATAGTAAAACAAAGATAAAACTGAGTAAATCCTCATCCTTCAGTTGGCTTTAAAGAGGCGTTGGTGCAGTTTTTATATTTATAATCATTATTGATATTATGAGAGTCTGATTTGTGGCTGATACAAGTCATGTGTTCACGTTTGCTGATATGGAAACTGATATTTTACTAAATGAACAAAGAACAATGTGCATTTATGTTTCAATTTAAATGTTCTTAATTAAAGTTTTATATATTTACTTGTTTTCTTGTATTTACAGTTGTTTATAATAAAGATGATGGTTGAACTGTCAAATATCAAACCTCAACCACATTTCTTGGTCATATCTGCAGATTAACTGTGTCTTATTTCTCTTCCAGGTGAACCTGGGCGTGGCCTCACCTCCAGGATGTAGAAGCGGTACAGGTACGCCCCCCCGACCACCACTCCAGACAACATGAGGGCCAGACCCAGACACATGCACCAGCACCAGGCCCGGGACTGGTGGCGCACCGGCACAGCCGCCTCCGCATCCTGCAGGAGAAGAGGAAGATGAGGAAGATGAGGAAGATGAAGATGATGACCTGACGCAGACTGAATGTTTATAACTTATGACAAATCCCTTTCTTTACTTTCACATGTTCAGTTTCCAGGTTTTGATCTAAAAGTTTGTTTTTCTGCATTTAAAACCCATTTAAGATTCAGATTCACTTTCTCTCTTTCCATCGGTTCATTCACTTCTCAAACATGATTGTGTCGTCTTTTTTCAAAACAACATTTTACACAGAACAGAGTTCATTAACCACCAGACAAGAGGAAATGAACCAGAGAACAGCTGTTTGTTGAATTGGGCGGTGGAGAATCAGAAGTGTGTGTGTCTGTGTCTGTGTCTGTGTGTGTCTGTGTGTGTCTGTGTAAACAGGTTTATCAGCCTCGGACTCTGACCCACATGATAAAAACCCGACATATTTGAAGGCTGAGTCCCAACATGTCGTGTGTTCTCGTCTCCTCCTGAGGAGAAGCAGAGAAGCTCCTCTGTGCGAGTGAAGGGAAACTTCCAGATCTCATGAAGCTGCTCTGTCCACGTTTCCCTGAACAAGCTAATTTTTTTTTAACCAGTGTCTGAAAACAAAAACTCCACTGAGGAATTCCCAGTCGTTAGAGGAACTGCTCCAAAGAATGATTCATTATTAATCAGTCTGTTTAGTGAATCAGTTTCACCTTCTGTGTGCAAGTTAGAGTGACAACAAGTGCATGGGGGGGGGGGGGGGGGGGGACAGCTCTGGATCAGCTGGGATCTCAGTTCTTGTCTTTGACTTCGCTGTAACGATCCCTGTCACCAGTGGAACTGAGCTGCAACTCATACTAATAACACAACTAACGATAAGATGATAAACTACTTTTTCATTTCAAACAATCATTGACTTCTTCGCTCAAATGTCACAAATAAATTATTCCCAGAAGTCGTTGAAACAGCTGAGAGAAGAAACGTCCTCGTGGTTCAAACATTATCATCGGAGGTGAAGACTGCAGCTGCTTCCTCTTCTTCTTCTACAGTTTAATTCTGTCTCTACTTCCTGTGATTGGTCCAACAAATTATTAACATTCACATTCACCAGCTCGCTCAGTAAAGCAGGTTCTTCAGCTTCTTCTTCTATGTTATTATAAATGTGGCCCCAGCTTTGCATTTCCTGTTCAGATACAAAGTGAAGGACAAAGCTCATGAGGAACAGGAAGAGCTCCGTGTGTTCTGACCTTCAACCACACAGAAGTGGTGTGAACCGTTCCTCCTGGACGTGATGAATGTTGGGACAGAACAAACTGAACACTTCCTCTCCAAAGAGGACGTGAAACAGAATCAACATCAAACAGATCAGTAACAAACTCCAGCAGCTTGTGATGTCTGAAACAATCTGAACAACTCGCAAATGCCACAATAATACAACAAAACTTCTGCCACGTCTGCAAATTTCTCTGACAACTCGAGTAAAACATCAAACTCCATCATTGCTGTGACCTTTGACCCCCTGAATCTACTCATTACATCCAACAGAATGTTGTAAAAAACAACATCGTATTGAAAAACCTGACGGATAACTCAGAAATATAATAAACCTCCGGCCACTGGGAATAAAAACACAATGTTCGAGAAAGTGAAAAGAAATCCTGGATCCTGTTCCATCCTTGAGCCATAAGACGAGAATACACAAAAATTAAAACACAGATCAACTGAGTCAGAAACTGTCAAATCCTTCGTTTCTATTTCACAACTGTGCTGCAGCGACAAGATCTGACAGGCCTGTGGGGGAGCATTTCATAACTGCAACTCACACACACACAGTTTACCGACGTCACACAAACACACACACACTCACACACACAGCTCAGAGATTTGTATGATAACTTAGTTATTTCTGGTTGACAGGTTCAAGACTTTTAAATATATAAAAAGAGTCAAATTAAAGCTCAAAATTTGAGTAAAGTTTTAACGGTTTTGACAGAATTCTCCCCTCCACCAGGGAGGTTGTGTATTCATCTGCCTTGTGTAGGGGGAACAACAACACAACGACTTGTGTTCACGAGTTTGTGTTGTATGTTGCAGCTGTGAACTCTCCCCAGTGATAATCTACAGGAATGTGAATTCTTTATGGATTTCAAAACTAATGGTTGAACTGTGCCTTCAGCAACATGTTGTGTCTTGTTGTGTCTGGTTCAGTGTTGTGTGTTTCTGTGATGTTTGTTAGAAGTTGTATTTTCTCGTTGTGTAAACACAGTATTCTGTGTTCCACTGATCCAGGACCAGGTCGAGCAGTAAAGCTCTTTAAGCGGATCAGGCCGCGGCGTCCTGAGCGGCGTCCACCTGAGACCAGCGTCTCTCCGTCTCCATGGCGACGGTCACAGATCCGTGTCCAGCACAGGTTGAGTTTCAGTCTGCAGGTGGCTTCACGTGAAACTCCATCCTCGTGACCCGACACAACAAACACACAACTATCTGACAACCATCCACCTCTGCAGCCTCCAGCGTACAGCTCCTGTATAAAGAGCTGAGGGACAGACGGTCTGTTGTCCTCACGTCTGTAGTGTGAGGACGGGTCAGAGACAGGATGTGAAGACACAGCAGAGCAGCTTCATCCAGAGTTTTATTTCAATGCTCAATTAAATTGTAGTTTTTCTGTTAAATGATTTCTTGTTTGTTTTACATGTGTACATGTTATAATTATTATTATTATATTACTATTATTACTATTATTATTATATATACTGTTGCTGCCATTATTATTATATACTGCTATTATATTGGTATAATTACTATCATATATAAATATATATTATGTTATATTATATACTATATATACTGTACTATTTTTATATACTGTCTAACAATAACATTACCATCATATCATCAGTACTATTACCATCATCTTGCCACTGCACCTTATCTACCTATTTATCTTGTGTTTCTGTTTTTATTCTTTCTACCTCAATATTTTTTATTTTATTCTATTGTATTGTATTTTATTGTATTAAAATATACCGGCTGCTATGACGACTTAATTTCCCTTCGGGGATGAATAAAGTAATCTATCTATCTATCTATCTATCTATCTATCTATCTATCTATCTATCTATCTATCTATCTATCTATCTATCTGTCTGTCTGTCTGTCTGTCTGTCTGTCTGTCTGTCTGTCTGTCTGTCTGTCTGTCTGTCTATCTATCCATCCATCTATCCATCTATCCATCTATCTATCTCTCCATCTCTCCATCTCTCCATCTCTCCATCTCTCCATCTATCTATCCATCTATCTATCTATCCATCTATCTATCCATCTATCCATCTCTCTATCTATCTATCTATCCATCTATCTATCTATCCATCCATCTATATATCTATCTCTCTCTCTCTCTATCTATCTATCTATCTATCTATCTATCTATCTATCTATCTATCTATCTATCTATCCATCTATCCATCTATCCATCTATCCATCTATCCATCTCTCCATCTCTCTATCTCTCTATCTATCTATATATCTATCTCTCTATCTCTCTCTCTATCTATCTGTCTATCTATCTATCCATCTATCCATCTATCCATCTATCCATCTATCCATCTATTTATCCATCTATCTATCTATTCCTGAAGCTGAGTTCTGATAATGGATGAGCAGCCTTCACTTTATAGCATTAGGTTAAATATAATTCAGATTATTGTAAAGATCAAGATCATAACCGTTCACCTTTATAACGTTATGTGTTATTAAAGCTTTTACTAGACTGTAACTTTAGTGACAGAATAAAAACCCGTCTGCAGGGGGCGGAGTCAAAGCGTTTCTCAGGAAACCGTCTTCCTGACCACGACCACAGCGTCAATGTTTATCTGTCATGTCACAAACATTAAGTTCTGAGCTGTAATGACCAGATTCAACCAGCGGGTGTCCAGAACCTGCGGACTGAGACGGACAGTAGCTGTGCTGTGGGTGAAAGGTGATGGGGGGGGGGGGGGGGTGGGGGGGGGTCGTCCTCCGCTCCCTGTTTATCTGCTGCTCCGTTAATCTTCCATCTTGTTTTACAGTCTGGTTCCCAGTGGGAGACGGATGAATCTGACTGATTAGACTGTAATCCTCTTCACAGGAGGGACACACGGGAGGGACACACGGGAGGGACACACGGGAGGGACACACGGGAGGGACACACGGGAGGGACACACGGGAGGGACACACGGGAGGGACACACAGGAGGGACACACAGGAGGGACACACAGGAGGACACACAGGAGGGACACACAGGAGGGACACACAGGAGGACACACAGGAGGGACACACAGGAGGACACACAGGAGGACACACAGGAGGGACACACAGGAGGGACACACAGGAGGGACACACAGGAGGGACACACAGGAGGGACACATGGGAGGGACACACGGGAGGGACACACGGGAGGGACACACGGGAGGGACACACAAGAGGGACACACAGAAGGAACACACAGGAGGGACACACAGGAGGGACACACAGGAGGACACACAGGAGGGACACACGGGAGGGACACACAGGAGGACACACAGGAGGGACACACAGGAGGACACACAGGAGGGACACACAGGAGGGACACACAGGAGGACACACAGGAGGACACACAGGAGGGACACACGGGAGGGACACACAGGAGGGATACACAGGAGGGACACACAGGAGGACACACACAGGAGGGACACACAGGAGGACACACAGGAGGGACACACAGGAGGGACACACAGGAGGGACACACAGGAGGACACACGGGAGGACACACAGGAGGGACACACAGGAGGGACACACAGGAGGGACACACAGGAGGACACACAGGAGGACACACAGGAGGGACACACAGGAGGGACACACAGGAGGGACACACAGGAGGGACACACAGGAGGACACACAGGAGGGACACACAGGAGGGACACACAGGAGGGACACACAGGAGGGACACACAGGAGGGACACACAGGAGGGACACACAGGAGGACACACAGGAGGGACACACAGGAGGACACACAGGAGGGACACACAGGAGGGACACACAGGAGGACACACAGGAGGGACACACAGGAGGGACACACAGGAGGACACACAGGAGGACACACAGGAGGGACACACAGGAGGGACACACAGGAGGGACACACAGGAGGGACACACAGCAGGGACACACAGGAGGGACACACAGGAGGGACACACAGGAGGGACACACAGCAGGGACACACAGGAGGACACACAGGAGGACACTACAAACATCACAGAAGTGACACACAGGAGGACACACAGGAGGGACACACAGGAGGACACACAGGAGGGACACACAGGAGGGACACACAGGAGGACACACAGGAGGGACACACAGGAGGTACACACAGGAGGACACACAGGAGGGACACACAGGAGGGGCACACAGGAGGACACACAGGAGGACACACAGGAGGACACACAGGAGGACACACAGGAGGACACACAGGAGGACACACAGGAGGACACACAGGAGGAAACAGAGGAGGAAACAGAGGAGGGACACACAGCAGGGGCACACAGCAGGGGCACACAGGAGGGACACACAGGAGGGACACACAGGAGGGACACACAGGAGGGACACACAGGAGGACACACAGGAGGACACACAGGAGGGACACACAGGAGGGACACACAGGAGGACACACAGGAGGACACACAGGAGGACACACAGGAGGGACACACAGGAGGGACACACAGGAGGGACACACAGGAGGACACACAGGAGGACACACAGGAGGGACACACAGGAGGACACACAGGAGGGACACACAGGAGGGACACACAGGAGGGACACACAGGAGGGACACACAGGAGGGACACACAGGAGGACACACAGGAGGGACACACAGGAGGACACACAGGAGGGACACACAGGAGGGACACACAGGAGGACACACAGGAGGGACACACAGGAGGGACACACAGGAGGACACACAGGAGGACACACAGGAGGACACACAGGAGGACACACAGGAGGGACACACAGGAGGGACACACAGGAGGACACACAGGAGGGACACACAGGAGGGACACACAGGAGGGACACACAGGAGGACACACAGGAGGGACACACAGGAGGGACACACAGGAGGACACACAGGAGGGACACACAGGAGGGACACACAGGAGGACACACAGGAGGACACACAGGAGGGACACACAGGAGGGACACACAGGAGGACACACAGGAGGGACACACAGGAGGACACACAGGAGGGACACACAGGAGGGACACAGAGGAGGGACACACAGGAGGGACACACAGGAGGACACACAGGAGGACACACAGGAGGACACTACAAACATCACAGCAGTGACGATATGTAAAACATTACAGAACATAAACACGTGATTCCACCTGGTTTCAGCAACAGGAGACAAAGGGCTTCACTTTCATTTATGAACCAGGAAGAAAAAAGTATATTTATCCCCCCCCCCATCCAACACGATAACAAAGATCACCCACGTACACACGACTGGTTCACCTACGTTAAATCTCACATGTTTGATTCCCATGTGTTTCTGGTTAACACGTGATTGATTGGTGTTTACAGTCAGATCTGTAGAAATACAGATTCACGTCACTAACGCACTTTCGATTTCAGTCGACACAAGCAGAGGTCAACATCATCGGAGAGAAGGGATCACGTTTTCAGGTGTTGTGTTATTTACCACACAACAACACAAAGAGCACAAATCCTGTTCTTCAGGGTTCCTGTGAACAGAGCGATATCGTGGTTGTTTCTGGTTCAACACAGAGGATCCGACTCTTTAAACAAAAGATGGATTCTGAGGCTGTTACTGAAACGCACTTTGACCAAACAGCTGATGAGACGTTTTAAGGTTTCCACCTGATCGGAGCTCATTAAAGGATGAATCTATAAACTGCTGAGTCATCGCAAAGACGGAGACGGCAGCAGGAAATAAACTGTTAATCTGAGTCAAACTGAGATTATCTGACAGATAAGAAGCTGAATACCTGATTATTTAATCCTAACCCAGGAAACCGAGTGGAGCCTGAACGTCTCTGGGGTTATATCAGAAATAAAACTATGTTCTCTGAGACGTGGTTAATAAACGTTAAAGCTTAACAAAAAGAAACGTAACGGAGGTTTGATGTTTTACAGTTTACAAAGAAAAACACATTCAACCAAATATACTGAATTTGAACATAAAATATAAACACTATTGTATATCTGGTCTTAAATTAAGTTAAACGCTGATGTAAAGTGTGAAAGACTCTTGTCACAATTGGTAAATGTACAATAACTTGTCGATTCTCAACATTTATTAAATACTGAAATATGATTTTACTTTAAAACCTCAACTGTTTCCAGATTTCATTCAAAGTAAAAATGTCTTAAATGTCTTAAATGTGAGGATTTGTTGATTTTCTTTGTCATGTGACAGAAAACTGAACCAGAGATGAAAACATTTTGTTTTCTCTTTACAGACAATAACAGAATAACTGATAATCGATAGTGAAACTGGTTTGAAGCCGTTGAAGAGATGAACGTGTGTTATAGACGTGTTATAAGACTCAGTGAGGAGGAAGCTAACCGAAGCGTGTAGACGAGCTCGACCGTAATAATCCTCCTGGTCTATTTATCGTCTGTGAACAACCTGAAGCTAAACGTAATGTAAATCTGCTCAGAAAACTGTCGACTCATCACAAAACAAGTATTTGCTCGAGTACTTTGAAGTTGAAGCTGGGAATGTTTTATCCTCAGGACATTTTAAATATTTCATTTCATCTAATTTGTTTTAGTGTTTCCGTTGTGTGGCTTTTGCATTCAGGTTCTCCCAGAATGCATCTGTGTGAGACAGTTTTGGACAGATTCACAGTTTTAAAATGAATTATTTACAGATGATTCCGATCTGTTATTGTTGCTGATGATTATTAAAAGCAGCTGGACGCCGTCGTCTCCTCATCGATCAACATGATCCAATCACAGCTGAGGAGAGAAGCAGCTGATCAGTCTCCACCCGGGGGTCTGACCTCCTGGAGTCAGGTGGTCCAGCTCTGACCTGTGGGCGCAGCTGCTGGACCGCTTTACCACCGTGTCACATAAGCTCCATATTAACAGTCTTATTAATAAACTGCCAACAACGACAGTGAAAACATTTGAGTCAACTTGACTCCCCAGAAGGAAAACATCCAACTTTCGATATCTAGCTCAGAGTGCGAGAAGCAGCGGAAACCGAACCAGGTCGCGTGCGCCACCGCACAGGAAGTCAAACCTAACGTGTGAGCAGAAAACCTCCAGCACAGCTCAGAGATCCCACAAGGAAACCACATCTGTGAAACCACTCTCACTGCTCATCTCTCACGTACAGTCGATTCTCACGTTCTCATGTTCAACGACAAAGTGACTCTGCAGCTCTGAGACATGAACTTCCTGTTTCTGATGACCACAGCTGTAAGGACAGAGATGAAGGGTGAAGACTCAAATCCAGAACTTCATTATTCACTGTGAACATCGTACTTGACTCAACAGGAGCTAACAAAGTGCATTTCTAACTCTGTCTCCAACACGAGGAGACGTGTAGAACGAGGAACATTAACGACAGATGTGGAGATCGCAGAACAAATCATAAAACAATCCAGTTTATCATGAACCACGTGATTCAGTGCAGATGAACCCGGTGGGATGAGCACAGAATGTTCTGGCTTCTCTCTGCTCAGCAAACATCCTGAAGGTGTCTCCTGAGATGTTCCATATTAAAGAGAATCTGCATGTTTGTCTGGAGCTGTGATCAGACATGAGGAAGTGGAACAGCTGGGTCCGGAGTTTATCCGGAGTGCAGCAGCAGACAGAAGCAGGAAGTGACAGATTCAGAGATCGCGTTTTACTTTATATCAGTTTATATCTGCTCCACTTTGCTCCGGACATATTAGTTTGCTTATTTTTTCATGTGGAAGTAACATTATCCGGAATTACAATCTCCAGAGAAAGTCCGGATTTTCTCAGAGCTTTACACTCGGAGGGTCTTTCTGCCCTGGAGGAGATTCTCCGGAGTTCAGTGCCGGTTTTAAAGCAGCTTTATCAACACACGTTAGTTTCTCCGGAGCTCAACAACCACAGAGACTTTAACACAATGTCCGTGTTTCCCTCACGAACCTTCACCTGAACTGTTGTCGAGTTAAAGACGATAAGTGAACATGTTTGTGTGTAACCGTGTTATAACCGGAAGAGACGCGCGAACACAAAGAAGAACTTCTCCCGTGTTTTCGCTGCGTGGTAACTTCCGTTAGCCATTTTCTACTCACCGCGTCCTCCGCGGGAAGAAGAGTTTCCACGTCCTTCTTCACGTCTTTCTGCGTCAGCGCCGCGTTAAAAGAAACTTTCACCATGGTGAGAGCGACCGGGAACACGTGTTAGCACTGGACAAGCTCCGGAACACCGAGGAAACACCGAGAAACACCGGGAAACACCGAGGAAGCAGCGAGGGAACCGAGGGGAGTCGCTCCGGAGTAAAGTCCTGCTCGTCTCTGAGCCCCAGCGGTAATCAGCGGGTCACAGCTTCCGGTGCGGCTTCACAACAAGAGCACAGCTGTCCGACCTGGCAACGTTCCCTCTGAGAGCAGGAGGAGAAAATATATGAATCATATATATTATATATCATGATACAGATAATGATAACAGATCTAATTCATGTTTATATATCATGTTTATATATTCATCATTATAAGAGTCAAATCAAGACTTTGAGATAAAAGTAAACTAAACTCTCACTCGAGTTTATTAACAGTGAAACATTTTACAGTAATTTCATTCCATTTTTTATGATTTGTACTTTATTGAATTCATTCAGGAATATAAACACACACATATATAGTATATATATACAGATTCATACACACACACACACACACACTTGTTATATACATAAATATCATGAAATATGAGGGTAATTCAACTTTATCAAAACATTTCACTTTCCCCAACCCGTCAGTCTCGCTCTGACTTTGAACCACGCCCACAATGATGATGTAACACAGGTAAAGTTGAGTTGATTGACAGGTGAGGTGTTAAGATTTAAAACGACGCACTCCGCTGGTTTCATCAGAGCTTTCCAAACTGAGCCCTACTCTTACTTTGAAGGCGAGCTCGGTGCTTCCGGCCCAGGAACCTATTGTTTGTGTTTCCAGCTGAACGTCAACAGAAGTCAGCTGACACCTGGAGAGGGTTGCCAGGTCCGGGGCGTCATCCCCCGGTCACACCGAGAGGAAGTGAAGCAGCTGGAGATACTGGACACGGAACAAATAAGAATTAACTTTGACCATGCAGCACTTTTACAAATAAATCAATAAAGAACAATAACAATGAAATAGACAAAGTGTGTAGGTGGTAAAATGCTGCCTCACATTAGTAAAAACCTTTATAACCTGATGTATTTTAAGAAGTTCAAAAGACGTCACTGATTCTGTTTACTATATTGTGTTTGCTCAGAAGCTGCTGATCCAGGTGAGAATCTGCAGTTAAATATCAGACTGATGAAAAATAATAACAACAAGTGAAAAGTGTTGAAAAGATCCTGAAAGGCAAAATAACCAACTTTACAAATATGTTCAACTTTGCTGTGAGACTAAGAAACAACTGCGATTATTAACTGTCAAATAACTGTTCAGTAAAGATAAGGTTCACTGAGACGCCTTCAGACAGAAACACAGTTCAAACAGTTTCACTTTGCCGAACTGGTTTCTCTGGTTTCACAACGGGAGAATAACGCCACCAGCAGGCCACTAGAGGAAACGCATCTTTACCTCTATTAAAAGTACAGGTTTGAAAGGTTGTTAAACTTTTCTTCTGATTAGCTCTTAACTAACTCATGCTAACTGCTGGTTAGCTGCTGGTTAGCTGCAGGTTACAGTTAGCTGCAGGTGAGGGTTACAGTATCTCTCTGCTCTTTATTTAACACTGTTAACTAACTCATGCTAACTGCTGGTTAGCTGCTGGTTAGCTGCTGGTTAGCTGCAGGTTAGCCCTCTGCACTAACTCAACGTGTTTCTTTAATAAACAGAGTGTTTACTAGATGTTATTGTTGTTCTCTCATCATAATTCAGTTTATCATGAAAAAAACTACTCTGCTGAAACACCCGTCTCTGATTGGCTAATATTTCTCCTACGTAGGTTGGGTTTAGTAATACATCGTTACGATTGGTTACAGCCAGAGCTAGACACTCCGGATAAGCCAATCAGAGACGGAGCAGGGGCGGGTCGTGCTGCGAAGAGGAGGAAGCGTCACTTCCTGTCCTGCGCAGTACTGACGGGACTCCAACATGGCGGCGGCGGCGGAGAAGTCCACGAAGGAGAAGCTGCTGGCGGCGGTGGAGGACCTGGAGGTTCTGTCCCGGTGAGTGAGACCGGAAGCTGCTGGTTCCAGCGCAGAGCTTCCGCTGCGTCACTGGTTCGAGTCTGACTCAGAGTGTGTGTGTGTGTGTGTGTGTGTCTGTCTGTGTGTGTCTGTGTGTGTGTGTGTGTCTGTGTGTGTCTGTGTGTGTGTGTGTGTGTGTCCGCAGGGAGCTGATCGAGATGCTGGCGCTGTCCCGGAGCCAGAAGCTGCCTCAGCCCGGGGAGGACGTGCAGGTAACAGCAGGAGGACACTCAGGAGACACCGGGGGACACTCAGCCAGGGGACACTCAGCCAGGAGACACCAGGGGACACATAGCCAGGGGACACTCAGCCAGGGGACACTCAGGAGACACCAGGGGACACTCAGGAGACCCCGGGGACACTCAGCCGGGGGACACTCAGCCGGGAGACACTCAGCCAGGGGACACTCAGCCAGGGGACACTCAGGAGACACCCGGGGACACTCAACCAGGGGACACTCAGCCAGGGGACACTCAGCCGGGGGACACTCAGCCAGGGGACACTCAGGAGACACCCGGGAACACTCAGCCAGGGGACACTCAGCCAGGAGACACTCAGCCAGGGGACACTCAGCCAGGGGACACCGGGGACCCTCGGCCAGGGGACACTCAGCCAGGAGACACTCAGCCAGGGGACACTCAGCCAGGGGACACTCAGCCAGGAGACACTCAGCCAGGGGACACTCAGCCAGGAGACACCCGGGGACACTCAGCCAGGGGACACTCAGCCAGGGGACACACAGCCAGGGGACACCGGGGGACACTCAGGAGACACCAGGGGACACTCAGCCAGGGGACACTCAGCCAGGGGACACCGGGGGACACTCAGGAGACACCAGGGGACACTCAGGAGACACCAGGGGACACTCAGCCAGGGGACACTCAGCCAGGAGACACTCAGCCAGGGGACACTCAGCCAGGGGACACCGGGGACCCTCGGCCAGGGGACACTCAGCCAGGAGACACTCAGCCAGGGGACACTCAGCCAGGGGACACTCAGCCAGGAGACACTCAGCCAGGGGACACTCAGCCAGGAGACACCCGGGGACACTCAGCCAGGGGACACTCAGCCAGGGGACACACAGCCAGGGGACACCGGGGGACACTCAGGAGACACCAGGGGACACTCAGGAGACACCAGGGGACACTCAGCCAGGGGACACTCAGCCAGGAGACACTCAGCCAGGGGACACTCAGCCAGGGGACACCGGGGACCCTCGGCCAGGGGACACTCAGCCAGGAGACACTCAGCCAGGGGACACTCAGCCAGGGGACACTCAGCCAGGAGACACTCAGCCAGGGGACACTCAGCCAGGAGACACCCGGGGACACTCAGCCAGGGGACACTCAGCCAGGGGACACACAGCCAGGGGACACCGGGGGACACTCAGGAGACACCAGGGGACACTCAGCCAGGGGACACTCGGGGTCAGTAACCACGGGTCTGTGTCCTCAGGTCCTGCAGCTGCTGGTGCAGAGGGACCAGGAGTTCCAGGAGCTGATGGAGCTGGCGCAGCAGCAGGGCACGGTGCACCAGGAGATGCAGCTGCTGGAGAAGGAGGTGGAGAAGAGAGACAGCGACATCCAGCAGCTCCAGAAGCAGCTGAAGGAGGCCGAGCACATCCTGGTGAGTGTCCTCCGGCTGTCTGTCCCCAGGTGTCCTCCGGCTGTCTGTCCCCGGTCCACTGCTGGTCTGAGGTTGTTAAGAAGATGTTTGTCATTTCAAGCTGCTTTCAGACTTTCACTGCAGTCCAGATGTTCTCCTCACATGTTCCTCACATGTTCCTCACATGCTCCTCACACGTTCCTCACATGTTCCTCACATGTTCCTCACATGTTCCTCACATGCTCCTCACATGTTCCTCACATGTTCCTCACATGCTCCTCACATGTTCCTGACATGTTCTGCAGGTTCTCTATGTGAGAACAAACATCTGAGTCAGTGTCTCTGGATGTTCTGGATCTTCTCCTTCAGCCTCCTGGTAAAATGTGTGTAACATGTCAGAGTCCATGTGAGGAACCAGCAGGACAACGTGTGGAAGCTTCTCAGAGAGCGAGTGGACGTGTGGACGAGGTTTCTAACACGTGACGTGAAACCTGAAGAACACAAAGATCTCAGGAGGAAGAAGAGGAGCCGGACACGTAGAAGACGAAGACGTCCACTTGGAAACACGAGGAGATTCCAGATCTTCTGGTGATGAGGCCGACACCGTGTGGAGGAGCTGGAAACAACAACACTGATCTTTATACGTCATGTCCCGTCATGTCCCGCCTCCTGCTGCTCTACAGGCTCCGCCCCTGCTGCTCTACAGGCTCCGCCCCTCGTCTGGCTGCTCCCACATGTTCCTGTTTGAACGAGTCGGACCCGACAACCTGCTGCTGCTTCACAGACACTCACTACAGAACTCTGGCATTAGTGTGGAAGACGTCTTTAGAGACAAATTCTAATGATGTTTTTTTGTGTGTTAACGAACTCCTGAAACCTCAGATCATTTGAATCGTTTCCTCCTCTCTCTCTTCTCAAGGCCACTGCTGTTTACCAGGCCAAGGAGAAACTCAAATCTATTGACAAAGCCAGGAAAGGTGAGCTACCCCCCCCGGGTCTGACCCTCACCCAGGTCGTCCCCTCGGGTCTCGTGTCTGAACGCTTTGTCCTCTGTCTTGAGTTGTTTCCCTTTTCTCCACAGGAAGTATCTCGTCAGAAGAAATCATCAAGTACGCTCACAGAATCAGCGCCAGTAACGCCGTGTGTGCTCCTCTCAACTGGGTCCCAGGTACGACCCACGCAGTTCCCTCTGGTCACCAGCAGGAGTCTCACTTCACTCGGCTGTTAACGCTTCTTTTTTTTTTTTTGAACTTAAGTTTTTATTAAACTTTTCTTAGGCATGGTACATGGCAAATTAAACATGTTTCTTTATACAGGAACAAGTAGTATATGGTTGAGAATTGACTCTGATAACAGACCTCGCACATATTTGTCTCAAAAATAGGCAGCTATTACAAAACAAAGTGAGTACATAATGATATCCACTCATACCTTCATTGCATATCTGCACCCCCCACCATACATGATATAGCTTACATCATATAGACATGTTGCTGAGGTATACAGTATTACAGGATCCCACTTGGGAGAAACACAGCAAAGCAATAAAACCAGAGTCCTAGTGGGGATCATTATTCACCTTTATGTAATTCCAAAACCTGCCTCAAGGGGTCGCCCCCTCCTCCCTGTCATCACTCAATCTACTAAGCATACATTCATAGGATGCAGTTTCAGTCATTGCACGGCTGTTAACTCTTCTGATTGTCGCAGGTGATCCACGCCGACCGTACCCGACCGACCTGGAGATGCGCAGCGGGATGCTGGGTCACATGGCCAACATGCCGACCAATGGCGTGAACGGACATCTGCCTGGTGATGCTCTGGCTGCTGGAAGGTTACCAGGTAACTGAAGCTCCTCCTCCTCTGGTCAAAGAATCCACAGTTCTTGTCTGAAAATGGCGTGACGGCCTCTGTGCTTTTCACTTAATAACCATCCGTCCTCCTGTGTCTCCCAGACGTCCTGACGCCTCACTACCCCTGGCAGTCCTCGGACGTCTCCGCCGGGATGCTGCCTCCTCACCACGGCAACGACTTCGGCCTGGAGCCCCCTGGTCATAACAAGGAGAACGAGGACGATGTGGAGGCCATGTCGACAGATTCCTCCAGCAGCAGCAGTGATTCCGACTGAGTGTGTGTGTGTGTGTCTCTGTGTGTGTGTGTGTGTGTGGTCACCACTGAGTAACATCTGGTCAAACCTCTTCACCTCTGGTTATTAAAATTAAAGTTGAGACTCCAACATGTTAAATGAAGAGATTGATCAGTCTGAACCTGGACTGAGTGAGGAAGTCAAACTGCTCCTGTAAAGAGCTTCAGAGACGTGAGCTTCCTCCGAACCAGAGCAGCTTTATGTCCTCTGTTATTTTTCTGTTTCTATTGTTTCTATTGTTCAGACAGTTTGGTTTAAAGTGAACAGAAACCAAGTGAGTCTTCCTCTTATCGTCTCCATGAGCAGAACCCGTCTGATGTTCTTCTGAAAAGCAGAGGAGGTCAGTCTGAGGGACGTCAGGTCCGAGGTCTGTTCGCTGCTGCCTGTGTGTTCTTAGTATGATTCAGATACATGGTGTTATTTTACCTTTGTGTGAAGAATCCTGTAGATACTCCTCCCTGTAAATAAATCCTACTTTTTAAAATTCTCTGTGTTTTTGTCAGTGGTTGAAACCTGGTGCTGTTTGAGTTTCCTGCTCGGTGAAGTCCCACCGGCCGAGCGAGACAGATTCATACCAATGAGACATTTTACCTGCTGGTCATTTAGTAACTGCAGCAGACAGGGATATTCATGAAGCTACATAAACTAAATACTTAATATCCAACTATTAAAAAGAAGAGAGTAGCTGGGTGAACCTCCTCAGTCCCTGTTGACCCCTCGGAGATGGCAGCTGTATTACTTCACCAGACACCAGACAGGACTCAGGAGTTTAATAATGACAGAGGTTGAACCCATGACCTGTTCTGTTTATCCAGAGAGAAGAGAAGGGGATTTAATAATGTAAAATTGGAACATTTTACATTTTTTACATTTTCTAATTGATTTCTCAGAGAATAATTCATGTATGAACTCGACTGAAGATGATCTGGTTGATTATTGATCAGAGCTCATCAGGCCCCAGGCTGAACATGTCACATGGTTCTATACCAAAGACTGTCTGAGGCCAGGAAGGTCAATTTATTATTAATATATATATATGAGTGCTCCTGTTACTGCAGGTTAAAGGTCAGAGGCTATTTTTACTTTAACACTGACCGTGCTGCGTTCAGGGTCCCTGTGTAAACTCCCAGCCTGTGCACCAGTGTGATCATGGACACTGGGAATGCATCACTTTATCTTCCTGTTTTAGACCATGATGTTATGAAGACCCTCTTATCAGACACAGGAGGATCTTAGTCATTAACAAATGAACGTTGTTACTTATCAACAAATATCTGGAATTCATTTTACAAATATCAGCAAAGGAGAAAGAAAACGTGTACGAGAGTAAAAGCATCAACAACCCATGTTTCCTCGGAGGTTTTATTTTGAAGGCGCTTCCCGGCAGCTCGTGAACGCAGCGCGGTAACTCCGGCGGGTTCACGGCGCATGCGCAGCATTTCCCCACACAGAGGAAACATGGCGACGTCCCTGATCTGCGGCCGCTTGACGTCCAGCCTGAGGAGCTCCGGGGCCCGGGGCGGCCTCAGCTCCGCGTCCAGGGTGAGTGTGTGTCCGGCCCGGGGCGGGAGGCTCCGGGCCCGGGGAGCCGGGGAGTGCGGCCCCGCTGCGGCTGCTCTGTCGGCCGCAGGCCCGGGGGAAGTGTCGGGCTCCGGTTTGACTTTCACTGGGCTCCAGTGTTGTGGCTACAAGCTAACATGCTAACATGCTAAGTAGCAGGGAATGCTAGCGGCTGCTGCTGGGAGTCTCCCGGGCTGTCAGAGCCTCGGTGCCCGGGAGACTCACAGCAGCAGCCCGCTGACCTCCAGCCGGGCCTCGCTCCTCCAGGGCCGGCCCGGGGTCATCGGGACCCGGGTGTCTGGAGCCGAGTCCGGGCTGCGGCTCCGTGACCTCCACCCGGAGCTCCCTGCGACACCTGTCCCTCCGTGTCCTCGGGCTGAGGACTCCCGCTGTCCCGCAGAGACAGGCCGGGACACCGGGGGGACACCGGGGGGACACCAGGGGGCACCGGGGGGACACCAGAGGGCACCGGGGGGACACCGGGGACATGTTGTCCTGCTGAGGGACACAAAGTGTTGATCAGGAGACGAGTCAGAGCAGGAATCTAATAAAGAGTCTGACGTGTTCAGCTCTGATTTAATATACAATTTATTATCATACATTCATGTCAACACACTCATTTGATTTAATTGTATAATGTAAATCATAATATACAATAAATATAGATTATCTCAAGGTTCTTTACATTATTCAGTCTCCTGTGAATGGAAGGTTCTTTATCTAATAACCTTACTTTGTATCATGTCACAGCAACACTCACACAATTATTATTATTATTATTATTATTATTATTATTCATGACCTTCCTCTGTATGTAAACCACTTGTTTTCTGTTGTGTAGCACTTTGTACTCTGTGTTAACAGTGCTCTATAATTTCTCATTAATAATAATATGATTATTACTGATAATGTGTGAGTGACAGTAGAGCTCCTCTCAGCAGCCATCTTGAGTGAAGTCACCAACCAGAGCCGTGATCCCTCAGAGCTGCAGAGGGGACGTTCCTCCAGTGTCTTCATGTCCGTCTTCAGAACGTCCACGTCTCTGAACTCTGTGAAACCTCAGCCAATGAGCTTCTGTCAGGAAACCACAGTAGAAGATGAAAGTCCTGAAACTGAGTCAGAAATGTAAAAATACAAAAAATCTGACATGATTCTTCATCAAAGATAGAAACTCAAAGTTATTTGAACTATATGTTGACATATGAACATTAATCTCTGCTCCTCTTCCACCAAACGTGATGGAACTGAAGTATCAGTGCTGTCGGCAGTGGGGCCCCTCGAGTCACATTCTGCTTAGGGCCCCATAAAGGCTGGTGCCGGCCCTGGATCCTTTATTAATCCTTTATAAAGAAATAGAGAAGAAAGATCGACTAGACAAACAAGTTCTGAGTAGACGTTGTGTGGTTGTGGTTGTATATAACAATACACCACATGAGTGTAGAGTCAGAGGTATAGATTTGTGTGTGTGTGTGTGTGTGTCTGTGTGTGTGTGTGTGTGTGTCTTTGTAAGTGTGGAAACACTTGAATTTCCATCTTAGTTTCATTTCCCTCCTCAAGTTCCCTCTGTTGCGTTTGTTGTGACACGTTTCTCCGTCCGTCATCCACATTTTGATTATCAGCATCAGAAAATGTTCCGTCAGAATCCGAATCTTTCAGACTCTGGTTTTAATTTCCTTATAAAAGTGTAATAACAAATATAAAGTGAATGAAAAGGTGAAGTAACGCTCGGTCTCTTCTCCTCGGTTCCTCCTCAGCTGATTTAACCTGTGATGAAGACTGTGGTTCTGTAACACCTCCTCCTCCTCCTCCTCCTCCTCCTCCTCCTCCTCCTCCTCAGGTCCTCGGTGGCTCCTCAGGTCTGTTCGGAGGACACGTGTCCCAGCAGCACCCCCCCCACCTGCAGCAGCAGCAGAGGAACCTATCCCTCCACGAGTACATGAGCATCGGGCTGCTGAAGGAGGCCGGCATCTCCGTGCCCGAGGGCATGGTGGCCAGCTCCTCGGAGGAGGCCTACGCCGTCGCCAAGCAGCTGGGTAAGAGGCTCCGCCCACACGAGACACACACCAGGTCGTGGTCAGACAGAGAGACGACTTAATTAACACACAATTCAACACACATCTGTTTCTGGTGTAACTTTACACCTTATAAAAAGGAAAAAGAACTCAAATCAAACAATACTGACACCGACCCAGTCCCAGTGCAGTGGTGTTCAAGGACGTGTGTGAGTGTGTGTGTGTGTGTGTGTGTGTGTTTTAAATAGCTGAAGCAAAGGCTGGTGTGTATGTGCAGAGACATTCACACAGTCTAAAGATAGCGTCCTCTAACTTCACTGGGATCAGTTGACACTTGACTTTCATATTTCTGCAACAGGAGGAAGTTGTCGTGTAACAGGCGACGCTCTTCTCCAAAATAAAAGAAATGTTCCTTTAAATCCCCCCCCAACCCGTCTGTCTCAGCCCCCCCGTCTGTCTCACTCCAACGTCTCGTCCTGCTCAGTATTCAGTCTCCGTCTCGGCAGCGTCTCCTCTCTCACTAATGGACAGTAGCTCGTGTCCCCTGTGGTCAGTCGGTGTCTGACAGGGTTTCCTGAGTCAGGTTCCTCATTGAGTCTCATTAGCTTCACTTCTCCTCAAGTGAGATTCAAAGGTTCAGTTCAGATCTGGGATCAGCTGCTGAGGAGAGAATCCACATTAATGTTAATGAAGCGAGTCCAATTAATGCTGACAACACGGGCCTGAAGTGAGAATGAGCTGCGGAGAGTCTGAAGCTTTGATCGTTGAATAAAGACTGAGAGACCAACGAGGACAATCAGCCGTCTCAGTGTGTGTCTGTCTCAGTGTGTGTTTGTCTCAGTTTGTGTGTCTCAGTTTGTGTGTGTCTCAGTTTGTGTGTGTCTCAGTTTGTGTCTGTCTCAGTTTGAGTGTGTCTCAGTTTCGTTCTGTCTCAGTTTGTGTTTGTCTCAGTTTGTGTCTGTCTCAGTTTGTGTCTGTCTCAGTTTGAGTGTGTCTCAGTTTCGTTCTGTCTCAGTTTGTGTGTGTCTCAGTTTGTGTCTGCCTCAGTTTGTGTTTGTCTCAGTTTGTCTCAGTTTGTGTTTGTCTCAGTTTGTGTTTGTCTCAGTTTGTGTTTGTCTCAGTTTGTGTTTGTCTCAGTTTGTGTCTGTCTCAGTTTGAGTGTGTCTCAGTTTCGTTCTGTCTCAGTTTGTGTTTGTCTCAGTTTGTGTCTGTCTCAGTTTGACTCTGTCTCAGTTTGTGTTTGTCTCAGTTTGTGTTTGTCTCAGTTTGTGTTTGTCTCAGTTTGTCTCAGTTTGTGTTTGTCTCAGTTTGTGTTTGTCTCAGTTTGTGTTTGTCTCAGTTTGTGTCTGTCTCAGTTTGAGTGTGTCTCAGTTTCGTTCTGTCTCAGTTTGTGTTTGTCTCAGTTTGTGTCTGTCTCAGTTTGTGTTTGTCTCAGTTTGTGTCTGTCTCAGTTTGTGTTTGTCTCAGTTTGTGTCTGCCTCAGTTAACTGTTGTATGTGTGTGTGTCTGTCTCAGTTTGTTTTCTGTCTCAGTTTGTGTTTGTCTCAGTTTGTGTTTGTCTCAGTTTGTGTTTGTCTCAGTTTGTGTTTGTCTCGGTTTGTGTGTGTCTCAGTTTGTGTCTGTCTCAGTTTGTGTTTGTCTCAGTTTGTGTCTGTGTCAGTTTGTGTCTCTCTCAGTTTGTGTCTGTCTCAGTTTGTGTCTGCTTCAGTTAACCGTTGTGTGTGTGTGTGTCTGTCTCAGGTTCGAAGGACCTGGTGGTGAAAGCTCAGGTTCTGGCCGGGGGCCGAGGGAAGGGGACGTTCGAGGGCGGACTGAAGGGAGGAGTGAAGATCGTCTACTCGTAAGTGACTCAGCGTATCAGACACAAATCTGATGCTGACAAACACACAAATTATAATTCAGTGTGATATTAAACAGGTTTTACATTGTGAACCCAGTGTAATCTCCCCCTTCCTCTTCCTCCTCTTCCTCCTCTTCCTCCTCCTCCTCCTCTTCCTCCTCTTCCTCCTCTTCAGTCCCGAGGAGGCCCGTGATATTTCCTCTCAGATGATTGGCCGAAAGCTGTACACCAAGCAGACCGGGGAGGCGGGTCGGATCTGCAACCAGGTGTTCATCTGCGAGCGCAGGTATCCACGCAGAGAGTACTACTTCGCCATCACCATGGAGAGGTCGTTCCAGGTCAGAGGGCGCACACACACACAGAGACAGACACACACACACACACACGCACACTGGTCTGACATGTTTCTAATATTATTAGTTAGAACATTTCACTTGTTCTCTTTGGATTTTTTTCAAACTCTAATGATTAATTTTTACCTTTAATCATCAAAACAATAAATAACATGAATCCACAGATGAGATGATTTTCATTCATCTTGCTGATAAAATCAAGTCACACTAGAAAATGTACAGATTGAATCTGTGATTCTGAATCTGTCCAGCAGGTGGCAGCACAGTCTCAGAGCTGATGTCTGTTCCTGCAGATTTCATTGGTCTAATGTCAGAATTATAAACGTTATTTATCACCTGTGGAACAGATTCTACAGTAATGAGAACAGAGCTGTGGAGGTTTTAATCTTTCTGTGAAAGTGATGGTCACGACACTGGTTAAATTCATAATAATTGAAATCATCTTGAGCCATAAAAACGACAGTGTGGTGTATCAGAACTTCTGCTTCCTCAGTGTGACACAGACTCTGAGTTTGAAAGTTCTTGTCTGTGGTTGTTTTGTCGCACAGGGCCCGGTCCTGATTGGCAGCTCGCAGGGAGGCGTGAACATCGAAGACGTCGCAGCAGAGAATCCAGACGCCATCGTGAAGGAGCCCATCGACATCGTGGAAGGAATCAAGATGGAGCAGGCTGTGAAGGTGAGATCAATAACTCACTGGGGGAGGAAGGTGTTTTCTAAACAAGACACGGTCTCAGGACGGAGGAAGTCCGACGTCTCCCACCGGTCGCTTCCTGGATCCAAAAGAATAATGTTGATGTTATTTAAGTGAAACGATTCATCAACAATTCACATATTTTACAACGTGGATTTTCTGACGTTTCAGAAGGAGCTCTGAAGCACAGACAGGTGCACAGTTTATTTATATAAAGTGAGATCATAACCAGAAACTTAAACTTCAGGATGAATCCAGGACAGATCAATAAAACTAAACATTCTATAAACTCAAAACTGACACAACAGGACGTACCAGAGGACAGATTTATATATAACAAGAGATAGTTGCAATAAAACTGAATCACAGTCTGACCAGAAAAACACACAAGTCAACAAGTATCTTTACACCTACACAGGAGGAAGTACTCCAGACTTTGTAATTAAGTAAAAGTACCAATAACTAGTAAAATTAAGTATATTTAAATATATTTCAGTATTAAAAGTGACTTAAAGGCAGAGGACTCTACTGAATCCATGTGAATCCATTTGAAGGAGTTTATACAGTTTTTTAAAATTGTATTTATTCATCAATCTTCTTTTCATCTGAAGGTGAAACTGTTAATTATGAACTATCATGATTTCTCTGAATCTATCAAAACGTAAATCATGACGCATGAAATGTAGAAGCAGTGACTCAGAGTCTGCAGGGAACAGAAGTCGCAGAGTCCTATTCTAGGTGCTTGTGTTGACTGGTGTTTGTTTTGTCTTCTCTTGGTCTGCTCTGGATATTGAACTTGCTGGTTGTCATAGTGAGAGCAGAGTGAGTGTTCCACAGACCAGCTGCTGAGAGCTCGACTCTCTGAGGAGCTGCAGCCGCTCCTCAATCCGTTCTTTATTTGTGTTTGTAAAACTCTGTTTCCAGCGAGACACGAAGAAGCTGCTTCTCTCTCCAGACTCAAAGCTCCACCAGCCTGAGAACACTTACACATGTGACCTTCAGGATCCTGGTCAAGAATATCACAAAACTCAATCAAACCTGTGTAGTTATCAACTTAGAATTAAGCCCATTTTTAAATATGAATATTCATATTTTGTCCATATGGAATATTCAGAGTCACAAGCTGTGGTTCAGGAAAACAAGACAATGAGCTGAGAGAGGCTAAAATGAGAGATTCCTCTGTTCTGCACAGTCACATGATCACAGGTTGATTCCTCAGCTGACCGGAGTCTGGGTGGATTTGTGCGTGTTGCTGCTGATTGGATGACGATGTGTGATGTCATGTTTCTTGTGGCGCCGCAGGTGGCTGAGAAGATGGGCTTCCCCCCGGCGCTGGTGGACATGGCGGCGGTGGACATGATGAAACTCTACAACGTGTTCATGAAGTACGACGCCTCCATGTTGGAGATCAACCCCATGGTGGAGGACTCTTCTGGCATCGGTACACACACACACTCATACACACACACACACACACTCATACACACACACAAACAAAGACACACACACATCATGACTTCTGAGGACATCAGATTTACTTGCATTCATTTTTTGCAGCTTTACTTTAGGTATTCAGGGTTTCCCCCAGTGCTGTATAGGCCTGGCGGGCCGCCAGGCTTCCCCCCCCCCGCCAGGCTAAGTGTCGATTGTTTTTTTTATTTAAAAAAAAAAAAAAAAAATCCGTCACTCGCGCACATCAACAACACTTCACTTCCTCATTGAGCCCCGATCAGAGACATGGCCCCGATCCCAAAGCAACCATCCTATTGGTCCAAACAGTCACATGTCCCACCCAGACGCCTTCACTGACCCTCGGACATCAGAACGCTCCTTCAACACAGTGTTTTAATGAACATACGTCAAAACCAAACATAAACATAAACCTAGTCCTTTACACTATTAGGCTGCAGCTATATGTTTTTATTTATTTAAAAATAGGGTACTTCTTATTTCATACATTTTCCACAAATATGGGGAGGACTCAAATAGCCCTACAAAGTTCTGTGTTTCATTTATTTCAAAGTAGGCCGACACCTGCCTGTGTATTTTGTTTGTTTGTTATTTTGTTGCTTGTCTGTTTGAGTAGCTAGCTTAAAGCAAAGAAGTAGTAGGCTTACCTTTTATTGGTAACCTAACTGTTATGGTTCATTGTTTCTGAAATAAGAGGACTGACTGCTATGTTCACAGCAAACTTGAAAAAAAGAAAATATTAAGCCATGGTTTAACTGCACTATAGGCTGAGTCCTTGTTTACCTGAAATGTGCACTTTATAATTTTATTTTGTACCGCCCTGTTTGGCAATGTTGTTTTTCAATAATATAAAACATTTGCATAAAGCAAGCCAATCCACTTTTCCATGTTGATAAGAGCATTAAAACGAAAGTAGAATTATGGAAAAATAATAAATGAAGGAACATTCAGAATAGATACAAATTTGCGATTAATTGCGATTAATCGCGAGTTAACTATGACAAAATGCGATTAATCGCGATTAAATATTTTGATCGTTTGACAGCTCTAGTTTTTATATATTTATATTAAAACCTGGTTTAACTCTGAACATAATCTTTTCTGTTGCTGGTACTTTGATTCCGTTTGGTCGAGATCCTTCATTAAAAACCAGTTAATGTACACCATGACTTCTGAAGACATTACATTTACTTGCATTCATTTTCTGCAGACTTACTTTAAGTGGAGATATATTATATTTTGACTCCGTTTGGTCGAGTTCCTTCATTAAAAACCAGTAAATGTGACACGTTCAACGCAGCCTGGGAGACGTGTGACTTAAGGAAGAACTTGTCCGGTCATGAACAATCTTTAATTTGAATAAAATGATCGATGACACAGAGCATCTCCATAAACTCAAACTATGACAGCAGATGTTTTGACCTGGACATAGATCACATGACATATATCTGTGAGGACTTCCTGTCACTCTGATGAATCAGTGACCGTCAGTCGGAGCCGGACTCTCTCTGTCTCCTCACTTGTTGTTCAAGTGCCCTTGAGCAATGAAGTTGATTGTTGGTTCAGTGGAGTGAGAGAGAGAGAGAGTCAGCATCTGTAGCCGGGGATTGAAAATCTGATTAAATCCTGAGACGTCTGAACTTGTGATGAAACAGTGAAACTCATCCAGTTGGACAGAGAAGGAGAATCTGACTCAGCAGATGGCGTCTGGAAGTGAATCTTCTTCTGTTGACTCTCGTGTCTCTTTGTCAACAGTGATGTGCATGGACGCCAAAATCAACTTCGACTCCAACGCTGAGTTCCGTCAGAAGAAGGTGTTCGCCATGCAGGACTGGAGCCAGGAGGACCCCCGGGACCGGCAGGCCGCCAAGGCCGACCTGAACTACATCGGCCTGGACGGGACCATCGGCTGCCTGGGTCAGTGAGCGCCGACACCACCGAGCCCAATGTCTCCATCGCCCCCTGGTGTCTGGCTGCAGTAACGCTCAAAGACTTGTCTCCTCCATGTTAACAGATGGGACTTGGACCAAACAAAACATACATAAAAATGACATATGAATAAAATGTGGTGTTAATTAGTTATTTAATGATATGAAAACCTCAAAGTTGATGATTGACGGCTGTACTGTCTCCTGATTGGTCGAGCGTGTGTAGCAGAGACGTCCATTTTGCAGCTGGTGGAGACGTTGTCCATCTTTATTCACTGTTTCACATCATATTTAAATCAACCTCTGACCTTTCTTCTGTCCAGTGAACGGAGCCGGTCTGGCCATGGCCACCATGGACATCATCAAGCTGCATGGCGGAACTCCAGCCAACTTCCTGGATGTGGGAGGCGGAGCCACAGCTCATCAGGTGACCGAGGCGTTCAAACTCATCACGTCTGACCGGAAGGTAAGAACACGCCTGCTGCTGCTGATGCTCTAATGTTAGCATTATGTTAGCATAGCATAATGTCAGCTGAATGTCAGGTTTTAATTGTGTGCGTTGTGGCCGGTGACAGGTCCAGGCCATCATGGTCAACATCTTCGGAGGCATCATGAGGTGTGATGTCATCGCTCAGGGCATCATCATGGCTGTGAACGACCTGGAGCTGAAGATCCCCATCGTGGTCCGGTTACAAGGTAGGACCCGGATCAGGACCCGGTGCAGGACCCCCTGAGGACAGGATCCGGTCCCACGGGTGGATCCTGTTCGTTGGGAGGTGGAAGCAGACACACAAGCAGACACACACACACACACACACACACACACACACACACAGTAACACATACTAACAACATGGGGGGGGGAGTTCAGTGTCTTACTCCAAAGACCTGGAAACGTGAATCCAAGTGAACGGTAGATTATTGTGTTTTTAAACATGTGGACGTTTCTCCTGCTGATGAAAAGGTTTTTAATCGACTTCCTTCAGAACTGAATCCATCGCTGTTAGAAATGTTTTTTTTTGTGATCAACTTTTTATTTTACTGAGAAATGTAGCAAGGTACAGATCAATGTTACAGTAATCAATAACAAAATATATATTCACATGTACTCATACCTGTCCATGTATATAGACACACAAAGGTAAACAATAAAGGAAAAATAATAACTAGGAATAAGTCAAATAATAAAATAGAAAAAATATATATATATATATGAAAATATTAAATAAACAAACACAAATATACAATAGGTCATTAATACAAAAACAATAACACATGTATGTAAGAAAATCACAGGGAAATAAAATAAAATAACATAAATGAATAAAATAAAATAAAACTACCCCAAACACAAACCACCCACATCCCGGATCCAGCTTCCTAAAGAAACCTGAATCACATATGACAGTTGAAGCGCACGGAGGACAGTTAGGAGCGGTTCCCGGGCCTTTATAGCGGATTCTTTGGCTCCATGTACTCGAGCTGCTGTTAGACGTGTTAAATGTTGGAGCCCAGACGTGTTGTTGTTTGTGTTTGGAGGCTAAACGGAGCCGACGCTCTCCTCAGGGAGTCGGCTCTCCGTTCTGCTCCTCTGCACCTCCTCTTAAAGGAGACATGGTTTGGTTTCAGTGGTTCGTTCCTATCGGGAGATTTCGTGTGAAATTCAAACGGTTTCTTTCAAGCTGATAAAAGACTTGAAATCTAAAATCTGTGTTTTGTCTTTTAGGAACGAGAGTGGACGATGCTAAAGCTCTGATCGCTGCCAGTCCACTGAAGATCCTCGCCTGCGACGACCTGGACGAGGCGGCCAGAATGGTACACACACACACACACACACAGACTCACACACACACACACACACACACACACACACATAGACACACACAGACTCACACACACACACACACACACGCATGTATAGACACACTAACACTAAAACCCTGTAATGAATAAAAGAGCCGAGCTGTGACAGTGATGTAACGGAGGCGGAGTCTCTTCAGTGTGATGAACGACACGACTCAGCAAAGTTCAGAAGTCGATTAGGAAACTGATTCTGAAAAGGTCGACGTCGTCTGTACGAACTTTACCAGAAATATCCTGTGTATTAATATTCACGTCTGGAACAGAGAACAAGTAAAGATTGATTTACACAGAAGTTACCACAGTCCTTCACAATAAAAGCATAAAAAAAACAAAACAATATTCATGAAATATAAACAAAAATCTGGTTAATATAAATGTGTATAGATTTTAATAGTTCAGCTGAATGAACTGATTGTAATAATGACATGAGATGAGCTGACTCAGCGTTTCTTCTTCTTCTTCTTCTTCTTCTTCTTCTTCTTCTTCTTCTTCTTCTTCTTCTTCTTCTTCTTCTTCTTCTTCTTCTTCTTCTTCTTCTTCTTCTTCTTCTTCTTCTTCTTCTCCTCAGGTTGTGAAGCTTTCTGCAATCGTGTCCCTGGCTAAAGAAGCTCAGGTGGACATCACCTTCCAGCTGCCCATCTAATAAACCAGGACGCCCCCCCCCCACTTACTTCCCTCTGTCTCCTCCCCCGGGACACCCCCCCACTCCGACCCCCCCCCACTCCGACCCAGGAGACGGTTATGATTCTTCCTGACTCCGGCACGATGGCAGAACTCCGCTCGGACACGTTTCTCTTCCTGGTTTAACTCATGTTGCACTTGAGTCGTTACGCACAAACCTTCACCCCCCCGATCTCTGCTTCACGCACCCCGCCCCCCCCCCCCCACACTCGTCGAATGGTTCACTCAGATTGATCTTTGATTTCAGACTCAGTGTTTTGTGTCCAGTGATGGAAGTGCTGCAGAAAGCTGCTGTTACATCTGATTGAGAAAAGACTGGAAAGGCTTCGGGAGAACAGACGTTAGTGTCCTGGTGTTGCATGAGTGTCTCTCTCTCTCTCTCTCTCTCTCTCTCTCTCTCTCTCTCTCTCTCTCTCTCTCTCTCTGTGTGGTGTCTGAGAATGTAAGAGAATAAAGAAGCACTCGCTCATCTCAATACGACTTTTACTGCTTTTATCACGACACCAGCTTTGCTTCAGTTGTCGTTCAGACATTGTGACGTTTCTTCACCTCGGAGGAGACGAGATGCTCAGATCAGATTCCGCTAACATGGAGCAGAGGTGGTTTCTGACCTACTGCAGCCAGACACCAGGGGGCGATCCATCCGGCCGATGTGGTTGTTGTGTGTGTTGCGCCCCCTGGTGTCTGTCTTTTGATTGTATCTACGTCAGAGTTTCTGTCTAAATAACCACACTGGATTCAGAGTCGACTTTGAGGAGGTTCAGGCTGTTATCACATCGAGTTAACTCCCAAATCCTCTGATGCATGAAGACTGTTCCCCCCCCTCTCTGGACTCGCAGGTTCGATTCCTGCTCCGCTGCGTCTCTTACCAAACGCTCCTGTGCCGCCTCGGCTTTTTAAATGCATGAACTGTGTCTGTGTCCCCGAGTCGAGCAGTCGTTAGCTTTGTTAGCTCGCTGTGATGAACTGCACGTCTCTGAGGAGCCACGCCCACTTGGTTGTGGGCGTGTCCTGCTGAAGAGAAGCTGACAGGACGTGTGATGCTCAGAGTTCAGAGTTCAGAGGAAGTTGTTCCTGTCGAAGCTCCAGGTTTAAACGAGTCTGGATGTTGTGTCTGTGTATTTATATTTCCTTTAGTCTCATCTCACTTTGCCATCGTGTCACAGTCTGCCCCCCCCCCCCCCCCAACTGCCTCCTCTTCCTGCAGCGCTCCAAACACAAGCCGACATTGTGAGTTGTTTGTCATTTATTAAATCTTGTAAATAACCAAACAGATGTTCTGACTGTAAAATATTTATGCTCCTCGACGAGTACGACAAAGGACAAAAAAAATAAACGCAGAGAACAACGAGTGTGTAGTTTGTGTTTCATTCGATCTCCAGAGCATGTGGTCGGTCATGTGATCGGTCATGTGACCTGTTCAGGTGTGTCCGTGTGGGCGGAGCCTCTGACTGCTGATCTGACCCATGAGCTGAGGGTTAGTCTTCAGACGACTTCCTGTTGTGCTTAAGTCTCTCGAAGTCTTAACGACACACACACACACACACAGACACACACACACACACTCACAGACACACACACTCACATGCACAGACACACACACTCACATGCACAGACACACACACACACACAGACACACACACAGCTCTGAGGTTCTTCTCTCCTGACACACGATGAACATCTTTGATCGTCCGGTCAGAAGAAAGAAAGACGACACGTTTCATCACGTCTCAGCTGGAGTCGCTGCAGCAGAAGAAGGTTCTGACTCTCGAGCTTCTTCTCCCCTGTGTCTCCATCAGGGAGCCCCCCCCCCTCAGCAGCGCCCCCTGCAGACCGTGAGAGCTCCTGCAGTGGATGGGCTCAGCGGCTGCCTCAGGTTGATAAGCTTCAGCTAAAGGTGAGTTCTGCCTCACCGAGCTGGGGAGGAAAATAAGAAAATAACTCAAAGGTTCCAGTTTGTTCAGAGGAAAGAGGGAGAAAGAGAGAGAGAGAGAGAAAGAGAGAGAGGTGAATTATCGCTCTCTCTCTCTTTCTCTCTCTCTCTCTCTCTCCCCCTGATGACTCATGCTGCTGGAACATAAACCTCTTCATACATAAACATGAACGAGTATTTTTACAGCCTTGAAATGTCGTCAATGTCCAAACTGAAAAACATGATTTTATTATTATTACACAGAAAATGTAAATTTGAACATTTTCAGAAAACAGCAACGACTTTTTAAACATCTGCAGGTGAGACCAGAGAGTGAAGGTTCACTGCTCCACGCTGGAGCTTCAGAGACATCAGAGGGTTGAGTTTTAATCTGTATGCTTTGTGTTATTTATGAGAAAATCCTCTTCTGTCCTTTGAATTGTTTCTAATCCTCAGTCGAACGAAAGCGTTTGAGCAACAAGTTTAATGAACCTTTGATCTGGGGTTTTATTTCTGCTTTTATTTTGACGGTCAGTTGTCTGAACTCTAATCAGACGCACCTGATCACCCAGCTGCTCTTCCTCTGGTCCCAGGTCTCTGGTCCCAGGTCTCTAGTCCCAGGTCTCTAGTCCCAGGTCTCTGGTCCCAGGTCTCCGGTCCCAGGTCTCTAGTCCCAGGTCTCTAGTCCCAGGTCTCTGGTCCCAGGTCTCCGGTCCCAGGTCTCTAGTCCCAGGTCTCTAGTCCCAGGTCTCTAGTCCCAGGTCCCGGGTCTCCGGTCCCAGGTCTCTAGTCCCAGGTCTCTAGTCCCAGGTCTCTAGTCCCAGGTCTCCGGTCCCAGGTCTCTAGTCCCAGGTCTCTAGTCCCAGGTCCCCGGTCCCAGGTCTCCGGTCCCAGGTCTCTAGTCCCAGGTCTCTAGTCCCAGGTCTCTAGTCCCAGGTCTCTAGTCCCAGGTCTCCGGTCCCAGGTCTCTAGTCCCAGGTCTCCGGTCCCAGGTCTCTAGTCCCAGGTCTCTAGTCCCAGGTCTCCGGTCCCAGGTCTCTAGTCCCAGGTCTCTAGTCCCAGGTCTCTAGTCCCAGGTCTCTAGTCCCAGGTCTCCGGTCCCAGGTCTCTAGTCCCAGGTCTCTAGTCCCAGGTGTGTGTGTGTGTGTGTGTGTGTGTGTGTGTGTGTGTGTGTGTGTGTGTGTGTGTGTGTGTGTGTGTGTGTGTGTGTGTGTGTGTGTGTGTGTGTGTGTGTGTGTGTGTGTGTGTGTGTGTGTGTGTGTGTGTGTTAATACCAATTCCTCGACTCCCCCTGGTTTATTCCCACGGGCGACTTTTAGGAGCGAGAACTCGTGTTTCCAGAAATAGTCTCTGTGTCTCGGCCTCCATCAGTCACCCCCCCCCCCCCCCCCCCCCCCACACGCTCATTTTGTACCATTTTAAATTCTGGGGGAGATTTAAAATTAGCTCGGCTCTTCATTCAAGTTATTACGGCCTGAAGCAGCTCGGCTCCTGGACCGGGGGGGGGGGGGTGGGAAACGTTACAAAGCTGATTTCAAACAGGTTCAAACAAGGAGACTCTGACGGAGTTTAGATCCAAACACATGCAGCAGCAAACAGGAGTTCATCAGGTAGTTTGACCACAGAGGATTCACCGTGTGGACCAGGTTTCAGAATCAGAATCAGAATCAGAATCAGAATCTGAAGTATTTTATTGCCAAGTTTCTAACACGTGACGTGAAACCTGAAGAACTCAAAGATCTCAGGATGAAGAAGAGGAGCCGGACACGTAGAAGACGAAGACGTCCACTTGGAAACACGAGGAGATTCCAGATCTTCTGGTGATGAGGCCGACGCCGTGTGGAGGAGCTGGAAACAACAACACTGATCTTTATACGTCATGTCCCGCCTCCTGCTGCTCTACAGGCTCCGCCCCTGCTGCTCTACAGGCTCCGCCTCCTGTGGAGGTTCTCTGGATCCTCTGAGCAGAAGGAGCAAGAAGCAGAAACTCAGACGATGATGAGGTCATTTAAAACTCACAGTTTGAGACTTTCAGCTGAAAACTGAGAAGTAAAATAAGACAAATGAAAGAAGCTCGTTGATAATAGATTTTAAGTAGAATCTGAATTTCTGCTTTAAAGTCCAACAGAGAGAATCTGTAGAGTTTATTTTCTGGTTGAGTCAGAATGTCTTGGCTGGGCTTCTTGTCCTCTGAGACCCTCGTCCTCTCTCTGAGACCCTCTCGTCCTCTCGTCCTCTCTCTGCAGGATGAGACTCCAGCTGTGATGGCGTCGTGTTCGTCTGATTGAAGAATAACAACCTGCGGCGCTCGCTCTGTGTTTGATCTGGCGTCCGGCTGCTCTGGCGTCCGGCGGCTGATTCTCCGTGATGAGCAGCTCAGGTGTTTGTCGGGTCCGAGGTTTTATTCCCGTGAGGACGTTGTTGTTTGAGAGGAAACGTGTCCGAGCGGCTGAGTCTCTGTTTCCACACAAACACACGATCTGCAGTTTCCTTCAGTCGTTTCATTTCTCTCCTCCGTCTGTGCTGATGTGTTTTCTGATCTCAGAGCTTTTCATTCGTGTTTCTGCAGCTCGTTGGTCTTTCGAGGTGAAACTCTTCAAACCTCCGGTCGTGATAAACACAGGATGAATCTGTGCTGATTGTAATTTATCGATGATGAAGTGAAACAAACACAGATCCTCCCGGAGCTCGTGCTGCCTTCACGGTGAGGAGGAAGGGAGGAGGTGAGGAGGTGAGGAGGGGAGTAGGTGAGGAGGTGAGGAGGTGAGGAGGTGAGGAGGGGAGTAGGGAAGGAGGAAGGGAGCAGGATGGAGAGGCTGAGGAGGTGAGGAGGAAGGGAGGAGGGGAGGAGGTGAGGAGGGGAGGAGATGAGGAGGTGAGGAGGGAAGGAGGTGAGGAGGAGGGGAGCGGGATGGAGAGGCTGAGGAGGTGAGGAGGAAGGGAGGAGGGGAGGAGGTGAGGAAGGGAGGAGGTGAGGAGGGGAGGAGATGAGGAGGTGAGGAGGGAAGGAGGTGAGGAGGTGAGGAGGGAAGGAGGTGAGAAGAAAGGAAGCAGGATGGAGAGGATGAGGAGGGGAGGAGGGGAGGACGGGAGGAGGGAAGTAGATGAGGAGGGAAGGGGATGAGGAGATGAGGAGATGAGGAGATGAGGAGATGAGGAGATGAGGAGGTGAGGAGGAGAGGAGATGAGGAGGAGAGGAGGGAAGGAGGTGAGGAGGTGAGGAGGGAAGGAGGTGAGAAGAAAGGAAGCAGGATGGAGAGGATGAGGAGGGGAGGAGGGGAGGACGGGAGGAGGGAAGTAGATGAGGAGGGAAGGAGATGAGGGGATGAGGAGATGAGGAGATGAGGAGATGAGGAGATGAGGAGATGAGGAGGTGAGGAGGAGAGGAGATGAGGAGGAGAGGAGATGAGGAGGGAAGTAGATGAGGAGGGAAGGAGATGAGGAGGGAAGGAGATGAGGGGATGAGGAGATGAGGAGATGAGGAGATGAGGAGGGAAGGAGATGAGGAGGGAAGGAGATGAGGAGATGAGGAGAGAAGGAGATGAGGAGGGAAGGAGATGAGGAGATGAGGAGGGGAGGAATTGAGGAGGTGAGGAGATGAGGAGCTCCTCCTCTTCTGCTGGATTTAAAACATCTCATCAGAGAAACATTTATCAAAGTCCACATGTTTATTCACCATTATATCTACTGGATTTAATTTCTTGTCTTCATGTGGTCTGCAGGTTTGTGACGGAGCCTGAGAGAACAGCAGGGGGTCTGTTATCTTCTCATCGTGTCTGAACTGAACCGGATTCACAGACGTGTGCAGCGTGACCACGACCCGACCATCGGGAGACAAACCTCCAGACATCTCAAGAGTGAACCTTCCATCTGACTGAAGGATGAACTGATTCGATTGTGGGTCAAAGGTCACAGTGAATTCCAAAGTAAAGCTTCAGGAACAAAGCTGATTTGATTCCATCGTCTCAAACCTTCACTTGGACTCGAGGACGTGAAGAGAATTAGTCTCAACAAACGTCTCCAGAGAAATCTCTTCACTTGGACTCACGGTGACCTTTGACCTCAACATGCTGTCACATGATATCTCAAGTTTGTCTTTGTAATGAGACTCAATCATTCAGAGGTCAAAGGTCACAGTGAATAGTAATAGGTCCGCCCCCTGGAGGCTCTGAACCTTGTCTGCTTGTTAAATGTTCCTGATGCTGAGCAGATGAACAGCAGGAGCTACAGGTTGGATCAGATACATTCCTCCCTCCTGTGGTCACAGATTCAACAAAACTCACACTCCCACAATCCCCTGGGGCGCCTGTTGGGTGACATTAAGCTCAGCTCCTCGCTCGCCCCCCCGCCCACGGGTTGACCTTCTACTTGTTTCCCTCCTGGATTCTTTGGCTCCTGCACACGACTGAACCCGAAGCCTCTTGGATCGTCACGGTCTCGGAGAGGAAACTCGATTATGCAGCTTTGTGAATATTTGATTTGATTTGTTCACGTTCAGGTTGATCCGACCACAGATATTATATATAAACACCTTATATATGTCTATGGATCCGACTGTAAAAGACGACGACGGTTGTTTGTAAATCAGCGAACGAGACGAGATTTAATACGAACTGTTCGAACTGTTCGTGATGAGCAGACGAGTTCAGGTGATTCACACGTGAGATGGTTTCCTTCAGACGTCTGAAGAACTCAAACTTCTCAGCTCAGTAGAAGCTCGTGAGGAGGCCGGAGAGGAGCTGAGCGTTTAGCTGGAGGTGGAGGGACGAGTCCTGAAATGCATGCTGGGTAAATTAGGGTAAAAACAGGTGATTTAACAAAGTGTCAGGCTGAAGAACCTCAGTTTGCCTCTGAACACGTGTTCCACATGAAGCTGAAGGAAGGAAGTGATTCAGCGTCTCACTGTTTATTTATATCCTGTCTGGAGCTGAGACGCACTTTGACCTGAAGGATTCTGGGTAGAAGCTGCTTGGTGTGAGAAGCTGTCACCATGACAACTTGTCCTGCGTTGATGTGCGGTGGCGACAGTTGTGTTTGTTGATGCAAAGCGAACCTGAGGTTGTTGTGTTGGTGTTGTGCGAGTGGGATCAGACTCAGTTCCTCACAGACTCGTGTCATCACTCTGACATCCGGGCCCCGGGGTTCCTGTTCCTGCGTGGGCGCCGTCGTGTCGTGGTCGTGGTCGCGGTCCATCAGAGCTGCAGGTGGGACACAACCAGACAAAAGGACAAACCTGACGTCTGCTCTGATCCACGTCAAACCGCCGGGCGACTCACGACTCCGTTTCCATGGAGACAAGATTCGGATATCAAGCAGATTAAGACAAAAATCTGTAATGTAAACAATGTTCTGATCACATGTCTTCTATCAGGTCCTCAGACTCACTACAGTAACTGAGTCAATATCCAGCTGATCATTTTTATAATGTGATTATTTTATTTCATATTATTCTCACTCACAGGAGCTGATCTGCGTCATGGCAACAACATCCATAGAATCAGTTCCTGTTTGCCAAAGTGTTTTCAAAGTAAAGGCACAAGGTTCGTTTTCCTTCTGCAATGCTTCATAATGCTCAGAATTAGAGCTTTTATTTTGAAAAGTTGTGAACTTGGGTGTTGTGATGGATTACTGGCTTCACTTCACCTCCGAGTATGTGGAGCTGCTGTTTTTCGTTTTGTATTTGTGCTCAGCGAATGCAGAGATCAAACAGGAAGCTCCGCGTCTCACATCTTTTATGCTAAGCTAAGCTAACTCCCCCCCCACACACACACACACAAACACAATAATAGTCGTGTTTTCTCTCCTGAGGTTTGATTCCTTCTGTCACTTTCAGGGATTTTCTTCCTGAGTCGCACCTCCATGTGAGAGTGTGAGTCATCACAGTGTGTACATGTGTGTGTGTCAGAGTGTGTACATGTGTGTGTGTCAGAGTGTGTACATGTGTGTGTGAGTCAGAGTGTGTACATGTGTGTGTGTGTCAGAGTGTGTACATGTGTGTGTGAGTCAGAGTGTGTACATGTGTGTGTTAGTCAGAGTGTGTACATGTGTGTGTGAGTCAGAGTGTGTACATGTGTGTGTGTGTCAGAGTGTGTACATGTGTGAAGTCGTTACACAATAAAACTCTTAAACTTTTACATTATAAAACATCAGGATAACAAAGGGATTTTTATGTTTCCTCCAACGAATCAATTTTATTACAAAAAGATGAAATCGTGACGACTTCAGTCTTTAATGTTCCTTCTCATTGTGTTTCCGTGTAATGATATTATGGTCTGTTACAGAGCTAATTGTATTATCTGGAGCCTCCAGCAGCTCTTTCAGGTCGTCACCGTGGCGACCGGAGCATCTGTGACATCATGAAGGTAATCTGAGTTTTTATCTCAGGGAACAGAAGGAGAAGGAGGAGAGAACGAGTGGATGTTGCTCGACCTCGTCTTTAAAACCAGGTCCGACAGTGAGGTTCATGTTTCCTCTTCTTTCTCCATGTTTGGTCTCCACCTTCTCCTGAGGGACTCACAGGAGCCCGGGGGTTAATTTAAAATGGTTATTTACACTCTTTTTAAATAAAAAGTGCACATTCCAAAAGAGTCGTCTGTCTGACACACTGATCCTTTTTTAAACGTGTGATTGTGTCTGTGAAGACGTGTCGCTGGGTTCGAAGCTCCTGAACATCTGCAGCTTGAAGCTTCCTGCTGTTTACAGATGTTTCTCCTGTTTCTCTGGAAGCAGCGGCCGACTGTGATGCAGTGAGTGCGATTAGCATTCTAAGAACTTGTTCGGTGGCGTGTTAGTGGAGAAGCCGTTTGTCTCCCGCTGGGCGTTTGTCTCCCGCTGGGCGTTTGTCTCCCGCTGGGCGGACTCATGCTGGACGTCAGCTGTCTGCGTGTGAGGTGTTCTCTGAGAAGCTCGGAGTAAGATGTCAGACGACCTTTAAACGGTCACATCCATTAGACGCCTCCGCGGCGATCGGGACGAAGCTAACCAGCTTCACAGCCTGTCCTTCACCGGACGAGTCACTTAAAGGAGCGGACAGTGCCGACGGTTCGATTCCTGCTGTGAGCTGGTCTCTTCTTCTGTGTTCGTCGAGATGTGACGAACACAGGAAACGTGAGAAACACAAAGAACCTGGTGATAAACTACAGAGGAATAAAGATTGACAGCTGAGACTGACTCGTGATTGGTTGAACAGGTGTGTGGGTGGGACCTTGATATCTCGGCTCCACCCCACGATCACCACTGCACAGGCTCTGGCTGCTAATGACGTAATCACCACTAGATGGCAGCGTTTGTATCTGAGCTCCTTTGGCTTCATTTCTGGAGGAAGAGGAGACGCCTTCTTCTTCTTCTTCTTTTAAATCCTGATCTCAAACTGAGTCCAGACCTTAAACTGAAGAATAACTGAAAGTTGTCAAACTGAGTGTAGTGACCTCATGAGTCGTGACAGATCTCACCCGACGTCTCTCAGCATCAAACGTGTGATTCTGATGAACCTCCTGACGGAGCTGGTGAGTCAGACGCTGGAGAAGCAGCAGCTTCTGTTTTATTACCTGAACACGAGTCGACAGTTCACAGCTCGGTCACTGACTCATGCTTATCGGTTGTTTACCCTGATTTCAGACTAATGACTTTCAATACACAGAAATATGATTCATTATTATTATATGGATTATATTATGATGCTCCACACGTACAGAGCTGAAGTTACCTCCAGGCAGTGATAAGTGTTATTATATACAACTGTGATGGCCGCACCATGCAGCGACCACACATGCTGAGACTCAGTAACATGGTGGTAACGTCCTAATTTGCTTAGTTCTTTTTACACCCTTCATTTATTAAATAACTGGACACATTTTGATTTCATACAACATACTTTTATTTATTAAATATTTTCTTTCTGTGATAATTAATTACATTTTCTTTGAGTTACCAGTTCCTGGGGGTTGTGGCTGGAGTCATCTGGCCATTCAGCAAAAGGAGGCCCAGCTGCAGCAGGCAACCTTCAATGGGGTTGCGTACTAATTGGACTGCACCATGTATCGTGTTATCATGGGGAAGGACATCATTTCATTATCTTGATTTATAGTTGTTAAATCCTTGATTATTGTTTGATATTTATATTTAGTTAATTTCCCTTAGTTAATATTATATGGTCTTGTACTGGGGGTTATATTGTGGCTGTAGTTTGTTTTCAATGTTAGTATGTTTAAGTCTATCCCCCTCTTTGAGTTTGAGTGGCTTGACCCGCCACCATATATGTTCCCCCATCTCAGTTGAGTGGGGTCTTTCTTTTTTGTGATGCTGTTACCTGGTCTCCAGCAGTTACAGGAGGCTAGTGTAAGAAATTGACGATTTGTGAAATTTATCCTTTTGGCACTTTGTTAAGAAAAACCAAATTAAAAAACAACCTTTTTTCAAGAAACCCTGTGGCTCTCTAGTCTTTCCTGCTCGGTCCCTGACAACAACTGTTTGAACACGCACACATGATGAAGTGTAATCACTGGTTTAACTGTTGATTGTTGTTTATTCTTCTTGAAATCAACAGTTATTGAGAGATGTTCCCGACGAGGACATTTCAGTTTGTGTTGAGTTGTGACGTTTGTGAGAATCGACACTGAAACACAAGTGAGTCTGAGAAAAAACTGGTAAATAAATGACTGGACTTTAATTGTTGGAGCAGAAACTTCTCTAAAGCATTTCACCACATTTATGACGTGTAAATTATAGTTTTCAGCAGCAGCTTGTTTCATCCTGACAATTAAAACAAACATTGTTTCTAACAAACCTTCGTACGAACGTGTGACCGCTCGGTTCCTATTAAACTGAATCAAGTTTCTGGATGAGTCATGATTCTTTCAGATAGAATAATAACCTCATCTGATCTGTTGAGGTGTTTATTAAATCTGATCATCTCAGATTTATTACACGTGTTTGTATTTTGTGTTTTTAACCTGGAGCTACTGTTACTGAGTCTGTTGCTGAGTCTGTTAACGTGAAGGTCTTTTCAGTAAAGGTGTCCGAGCGTGAACAGGAGTTTCCGTCTGCCCCCCCCATGACATTTACCTCAGGAACAATCTTTTCTGAACAGTTTGTGACAGAGTGACGGAGCAGCAGCTGGAGGAGGATGGAGATAGAGCTGTGATGGACGGAGCCGTCACAGACTGTGTTTCTCTGTCTTCACGTTAATGTGTCGGCAGCAGAGGTCGTTGCATCACAGCCATAAACTCAGGGTTCATATCCAATCCATCACAGATGCAGTTTGATGGTTTGTATAAAACACAAACCATCAATCTGCTCTAAAGATCGGACACGAATATCAACGCTACGTATAAATGTGTTTTCACATCAGCTCCTTAAAGTACATGAAGTGTTTTTGGAAAATAAAAACTACACATTTCAACTGTTTGTGTTGTTCTGTGCAAAAAGAAAATATGCTGGTACTTAGTTTTCTGACTTGTTCCTGCTCCACTTAGAAAAGGTTCATGATTACGCATTAGCCGACATTAAGGAAGTAAAGTGCTCTGTTGTTCAGCTGTGAAACACAAACTCTGGAGAAGCTCTGGAGACGGTTCTCTGGATTCCACCTGCAGGTCTGAGGACAGCTTGAGAACGTTCCTGTCAGATCGGATCCTGAAGGTTGAAGTCACAGACTCGTTCCTCAGTGGAGAGCCGCTCTCTCTCTCTGCAGAGACGTGATGAATGGATGTCGCTGCCAATAAAAGATGAAAGTCACCTTCCTCTGGGTTTATTACGTTCATTAAGCTACAGGCTCCATGAATTCTAATGTCAGTCCGACCACACGCGCTTCAGAGAAATGTCTCAAACCACCGGATGTGTCGTCATGATGTTTGAAAATAGATTCACGGTTTCCAGAG